>NW_019733839.1:279024-427453 GCF_002891405.2 Cryptotermes secundus | reverse complement strand
TCCTCCCTTTAACTTTAGACACCATTCACGGATTTTCATTGCAGTCGGTGTTATCACAAGGCACCCCTGCCTAGTTTTCATTGATTATACCAACAGTGACGATTGTGTCCATTTCCGAAATCGAACCAGCACAGTGTTTATTTAATAGAGTTCCGTATTAATTTTGTGTGATGACATATTAGAGATAATAATAATTATATTACAGTAATTTGTGTAGCACGTGTAATAATAATAATAATAATAGTATGACTGTCTCGCGAATTGTGTATTCATTTTATCTTCACGTTTCATAGAGATAAACATTTAACCATTACACTTAGATTTTTTAAATTTAATATGGCAGTAAATTATAAGCATATATACAAAGTTTTGTGTGACAGTTTTGATATGGAGAGAATTTCAATTCTGATGAAGAATTTCAGTCAATACTAGCATATGACAGTTTTACAGTAGTGCAAATTCATAGCCTCCGAGAGAAATAGTACACAAATATACTAATAAGCCAGCATTAAATCTATACATGTGCATACTAGCCACAGCAATTTTATCTTTCTTTCCGTCCGTCCTACCTTGTTTTTACCAAACGTCAGAGCGTAGAAAACCTGATGAGGTCACAAGATATTTCTCTTGCAAAGACAACCCCAGAAAAATCATTTCGCCGCTGCGGGCATGGGTTTGAGTCCAGGCCAACTTATTTCCCCATTAATTCCTCCGTCAGAAAGGCTTAATCGCTTAATGATGTGTACAGTAGGATCGTCACTTCAGTGAGATAGTGAAAACAATTGGATCGTAAAATCGATGGGACTGTGATAACAATGAGAGAGTGATAAGAGTGGGGTAAGGACAGCTATGAGATAATGTAAGAATGGGATCGTGACAATAATGAGATAGTGAATAAGAATGGGATCGTGACATCTGTGAGATAATGTAAGAATGGGATCGTGACAATAATGAGATAGTGATAAGAATGGGATAATGAAAACGTTATGATCAAGACAGCTATGAGATAATGTAAGAATGGGATCGTGACAACAATGAGATAGTGATAAAAAGTGGATCATGACAACAATGCGATCATGGCGAAAATGCCAACTTGGCATGTGTTTGTAGTAGCCGTAATAACAACATAACAGCGATATAGTGACGACAATGGATACACAGACTTCCCATCTTTATAGCAACTTTTACTGCGTGATATACGAGAAATATTTTCTAAAATTGCAGTGAAGATTTTTCTATACATGTACGCTAGTAATTATTAATTGTAATTATCTGTACGCCGGTCACGGTAGCCGAGCGGTCTAAGGCATACACTGTTTTCGCTCGCTCGAAAGCCGGGATCGTGGGTTCGAATACCACTCAGGGCATGGATGTTTGTGTGTCTTGCGACGAGCTGATCACCCGCCTAAGGAGTCCTACAGTATGTCTAAGATATAGTAAACCAAAGTGAGACGGAGAGTTTCATGGAGGTAGGCCTAGGCCCAATGAGGGCTGTAGTGCCAATGAAAAAAAAATTATCTGTACTTCTCTGCACACGAGCATGAATTATTTTTTTTTTTCGAATTATGATTTATATGCAGAGTTATTTTCATGTACGTATGAAATATATTTCATGAATGCCTTAAGCGTCTGTGCTCTTTGACCTTCATGGCACCCTTGCACGTCCCGAGCCACTGGATCCCATCAGACAGCTTTCGGTCAGTTTCTGTAATTGATTACTGTTCTCATTCAGCAGGTAATGCCCATGCTTTACTCACCGAATACTCTATTATTCGCGAAATAAAAGCCAGCGTTCTAGTTACACTTAGCTATAAAGAAAATAATGAATACATGTGCTATAGTTTTGCAACATATATTTTATTATCCGCCTATAATTTCAACATGTCTTTCTTTAAAGACTATTCCTAAATACTTCTGAATTATAGGTTACTGACGGTGCTAGACCGAATGGTTACGTTAAGTCAGTAGTGACGTTTGCGCCTGCAGCAGTTTTATCCGACACAGAATCAAGCGGCAGAGTGATGGCAGATTGCTGGGAAATCTGTTAACATAACATTATACAAATTTAGCGAATCATGAAAGCTGATTGATGGCTACGCTGCTTTTTGCGACGCAACTAGTCATACTTGGCTCATGCTGGTACAAGTGGAGACATTGGCCTTCTGTGTCTGTTTCTCTTAAACTCGAAGGGCTTTCTTCACGGTTCCGTTGCCTTTCGGACAGTTCCTCATAGTTAGTTGCCTTCCATTTACATAAAAAACATTAATGGCACGCGAACGGAAATATTAGAAGACACAAAATTTGTTTATAATATTGCACTTGGCTGGTCACGGTAGCCAAGCGGTCTAAGACATGAACTGTCTTCGCTCGCTTGGAAACCGGGATCGTGGGTTAGAATCCCACTCAGGGCATGGATGTTTAGTTTGTGTGTGTGCGTTTGTCTGTGTTTGTGTATAGGTAGAGGCCTTGCGACGAACTGATTACCCGCCCAAGGAGTCCTACCGAATGTGTAAGATCCAGAAAAACCGAAGTGAACGGAGAAGTTCATGGAGGTAGGCCTAGGCCCATTCGGGCTGTAGTGCCAAGGGAAAAGAAAATATTGCATTTGAACATTCTGTTACATTAGTTTAAAGAGTTCGGTATACGAGGGAGAGTCCGTAAATAGGTCACAAATGGAAGCAAAACATCTGTAATGGACCTAATAAGTTCTCTATGTGTATCACTGCGTAGCACTGCTTGGCTTACTCTTTGTCCCTCTAGATAGGGACAATACGATTCTCCCAAACGACAGGCTCTTTCCGATCTACACGGCGTTACAACGGGGCACGCGGTAGCGTAGTTGGTTGAGGCACTATTTTTCTTATTGCTAGTGGGGTGGGACTAAGTCCTTTGTACTGCGGCCACTTCTGGCCTATTATACCAGCCCCAGATGATAGGTGAGGGTGATTGTGGAGCAATTGGTGGAATGAAGATTGGCAGGGGAAACCGAAGTACACGGAGAAAACCTGCCCCAGCGCCACTTTGTCCACCACAAATCCCACTTGACCAGACCCGGGATCGAACCCGGGCCGCCGCGGTGGGAAGCCAGCGACTAACCGCTTGAGCTATGGCGCGGCCAAACATCTAGGTCTTACTAGTTGGCTCCCTTTTCTGGCTATCCCACCAAAATCCTATGTGCATTCCTCTTCTCCCCAGTGCGTACTAATGACGAAACTCAGTGAATTCATTTCTACACTAATTTCAACTGGCCCTTCATAGTCATTTTAAAAATGTTTTCCCTTAAAAGTATTCCTTAATGTTCTAATGTTTTGTTATATAAATTAATATTTGGAATTTTCAGTTACAGTTAATATACTATATTACGACATTTCCATGTCCTCATAATAGAAACAAGTTAAGCGCCGTGAATTTCACTGTATGCTAAATTACGTGTTGTAAGATTGTACGTGCAGTTCTGTATATTTCAGAATTATGTTTATAAAACTGTTTCGCAATGTTCCATGTTGTGTTTTATTAATATCACTATTCGTCAACAAGGAGAGCTGCAAAACATCCACATAGTAGGCGACGGTTCTATAGGCTTGCCTTTCTGGCATTATGTATGCGTGATTTTGAAATTCGAACAGCGAGATAAATTATCAACCTGCACAGGTTGTTGTTATGACTGGGTTACCTTCTGGGTAGGGTTTCTTGACATACACGTATAAACAATTTAGAAGGACAAGGCGTCTCCTCTCAGCTGTTCTCGTCTAGACCTGCCCAAGGAGTCGTACACATTTCCACCCAAAAGAGCTTAATCTCCTTAGTCTTATTATGCGCGGTGTTCATCACTTGAGATTACTGCCAGCAGACAAAGTTTAAGACGTACGTCGGCCAGAAGGTGTTTCCTGAGACTGTCTAGTGAAATTTGTTATCTATATATTTATATTGTATGTTATTTAACGACGCTGACAGTAACTGAGACCATAAATATCAAGAAAACAAAATCCGTGGTTTTAGTCCGCAAGTGAACTATACCGACCGAGCGACAGCCGCTTGTCGGCGAAGTTAGTGGCAATTGGGACCATATTGCGTCGGATTTTTGGATGATAATGATAATTTGGAAAGTATATGTAAAGAAGCGATTGTGACCTATTTTGAAGCAATATCCAGGGATATACATGGAGGAACTGAGAAAATTTATGGAAAACTTTACGATAATTGGTAACCCGCCTTAGATTCGAACCAGTAACCTTCAGAGTGGCATTTGCTTCATTGACAACATATTGGCTTACATAGCTGTAGCGTCGTGTTAAGCTACTTACTAACTGTGCATTTGCAACATATGTGTAGAGAATAGTTATTAACAAACGTGCTTCTAGTGCGAATGCACACATCTTGGAATGAGGTGGGAAAATAAATACAAACTATTGACTGGAAAGAATTTGCAAGGGAGGCGGTCTCAGACTGTACGACTGTACTATCCCTGCCTTCTCCAGGAGATACTGCGAAGAATCATGATGAGGAAAGCAGTCAAGGTGGTCTGGATATGGCCAGAATTCAGACGTTTACAACCCCAGTACAAATATGGCGCACGGCCTCGTGTTGAGTCCTGAGAGAAAGGTCACCAGCTGTAATAAGCATGCATTGAAATAGGTGTCCCTAAGCTTAATTAAGCCCAACACTATAAAGACAAATTATGTAGTAGATATGTAAGTCTGTGCATTCTTAACCTCTACACCTAGATGGAAGTAAGCAGTCAGTTTCACACTGCGGCCGCTTTAGCCACAGGAAAGAGACATCGGTAATCATTCGATTCGAAATATTGTATTGTAGCGTCATATTATATGGCAGTGTTTATTATTATTATTCGGTCCCACGCAGGCATTCGTGCAGACAACACACTCTCCTCACAAGGGTAGGCCGCGGGAAGCAAAGATCGTGAAAACAACACATCATACCCGCAGGCCAACATATAACCACAATATCAACGTAAGACCATGGGAGGAATCCCACGAGGAAACGAGAAAGCTCATTGGCAAATCTAGCAACACAAGTCAAAAAGGACACGGCAACATGAAGCGAAAGGAGAAATTATTTATTGTCGCGTGTAGGGAGTGCGTGACATATAGACGGGGGTTGGATTGGAAGATTGAATTTATTGACACCTTATACACCAAACTCGGAACTGTAGGCAATTACAGTGTTATCGCTATTCCCAGACTATACAGGTCACTGTTACACTAGGGTTCTCAGTCTTCATTCTCCACTATCCGTTTCTTGGCAACGGATTCATAACAGTCTCACTGTCAGTTCAAATAACACATGAAGTCTTCTTTGCATAGCCTAATTCCTTTCTTGCCATTGTTCTCAATCACCTTCGACTGCCGACTCACCTCTTCCTCTTCTGTTGAGTGTTGACTCACTGCTTCAGAGATGTGCTTATCGCACGGTTGCATAGCAACGAGCGCGGCTCGGACCCACAGAGAACACATCTGCGATTGTTGTTTGACGTTACAGCGTACGTGACACGTCCTTTGCTGCCTGTATACGGGCTATTACCTAGCAAAGGCTGTTTCTCTGCCTCCACAGTTCTTGCTTTGAGCAAGTACGCCACAGTATATTGTAACATGTATAACTAGACAGCGACACAGTAAACATATTTCCTAGGTAACAGAGGCGACTACAGAACTTCGGTTACTAGAGTTTTGATACACGCAGTGTAATATTAACTCACTGAAAGCCAATATCCACGGCAACAAATCGCTCAAAGCACAGCAACGGCTAAGAACGCAATTACTATAGGTACTGTTTAAAGAGTACACAGAAAGACGCATACACAGGAACTCGGCCGCTGTGATCGGCAGGAGAGGAGGTGTAGCTCCAACTGTTCTTAACCTCGTCACAAGGTGGTGGCGAGTGGCCAGCTTCACGCTCCTGCCAGCTCTTTGCTGGAAAAGGAGCCGCCATTTCACACTGGATAAGAGGCTGGATCGGTCCCAGAGCCAGAAGAAAAGGACATTTTGCCCTGCCAGAAAACGAAACCCAAGTTTTCGGTCACTCAGTCCATAACATAGTTTCTGCATCGACTGAGCCATCTCGACTCTAATATTTATGGACAGGAAATGGATGACAACAGGAAGAAGTAACAAAAGAACACTGAGAAAGAAGAGAATATTGGTTTGTTTAACAATGCTGTTTCAGCTGAACATATTTTGTATAAAATATGAATTAAGCATGATGTGGAATTTGCGGTCATGGCCTATTTTGAGCAAATATCCCAATATTTTCGTGAAACAACTAAGAAATATCACAGAAGTATCGGGGAGGATAGTTTATATACAGAGTGAGATTCGAACCCAAGACTCCCGTACGCTGAATACAGACAGAAGTAATAAAATCGAGGAACAGCAGAAAGTTAGAAAATTGTTGAGGAGAAACGCACTTGGGCAACCTGTTATTGGTGCCGACTCTCTGCTAGCTGGAGGCGCACAGCCGTTTGGAAACGCTGCGGAGAATGGAGCTGAAGTGAAGTGTACCTCCAACAGCAGCTGCAGTTTACGTGCATATCCTCCACAGCATAGCATCTGTGTGCGTGTCGTTGTTCCCTGAAGATCATATCGAGCGCATTTTCCCCTAGTAATAGACCTCTCCGTGCAACAAGGGACTAGGAATCTTCAGCTTCAAAATTTCCATACTTGGTGTATGGTTTCCTCAAGGTACATATTTCTCAACGCTCTTAATATCGAGACTATAGCATGATTAATGAACGCGATACAGTTGATGTAATGAAAATTTAGAATGGAGCCCGAAATACTCGAAAAAACAAACCCCAGTGCCACTTTGTGCACAACAAATCCCACATGACCTGACCTGGGATCGAACCCAACCGCCACAGTGGGAATTTTTCTACTACCCGCCTGGCCATTGGCATGGATGAATAATATTCTTACATATACACCCTTTTGCCTGTGGTTCTGTATGGGTGTGAAACTTGGTCTCTGACATTAAGTGAGGAACATAGACTGAGGGTATCTGAGAACAGGGTGTTGAGAATGTTTGGACCGAAGAGGGATGAAGTGACAGGAGGTTGGATAAAACTGCATAATGAGGAACTTCGTAACTTCTACTCTTCTCCAAATATAATTAGAATGATCAATTCAAGGAGGATGAAGTGGGCAGGGCATGTAGCACGAATGATGGAGAAAAGGAATGCATATAGGATATGGTGGGAAAGCCAGAAGGAAAGAGATCACAGGGAAGACCAAGGCGTAGGTGGGTGAACAATATTAAAATGGATCTTAGAGAGATAGAATGGGATGGTATGGATTGAAGGGCTCTTGTGAACACGGTAATGGAACTTCGGGTTCCATAAAATGCTTGGAAATCCTTGAGTAGCTGCAGATTTGGCTTCTCCTCAAGAAGGGCTGAGCTCCATAAGTAAATAAGTACATGTACACCCAATGCTAGACAAAATGTTGGTAAATAAGTTCCATGGAGGAGATTTTTGGTAAACAGTCTGTTGCTAGGTTACTCAACAATAGGGGAGGCTGTGTTTTCTACGTCGTCCGCACCAGGGCCAGCTCTCGTAACGGACCAATGAACTCGCAGTCTGACACGTGACGTGATTTTTCTGTTGAGTCCATGCCGAGAGGAAAGAAGAGAATGCGGGAATGAAACTTGATTTGAGTCCAGGAGAGTTTTTAGTTGAGTTCCGGGGTTCAAGGGAGAATGAACAAGAAATGGCAAGAAGACTCCATAGTGATTTGAGGTGCTAGTTTGTGTGTTGAGAATCGTTGCCAGGAGATGCCTATTGAAGACTGGGAATCCTAGTGCGTGTGTAACGGTGGACTGGAAAGTGTGTAAATCAGCAATAGCGCCGTATTAATTTTAATGAAGAGAGAACTCGTAACCGAGGGTCTAATAAATCCAATCACCCGAACCAGAACCCCTTATTTTCGTCACTCGTACCCCACACATGTTACAATATGTTCGTAAGGGTAGTGTGGGAACTGCCCACATTCAAGCAAGTGTGACAACGCAAGCTTCATTGCTTAGCAACGACGAGTAAACAGCGGTTGCTAGGCAAAACCCACAACAATACGGACAGTGACTGGTTTTCTATATGTCCGATTCTAGGTTACATAGGAAGATACAGTTACAGTCCGTATTGTTGTGGGCTTTGCCTAGCAACCGCTGTTTACTCGTCGTTGCTAAGCAATGACGCTTGCGTTGTCACACTTGCTTGAATGTGGGCAGTTCCCACAGGTAGTAGCGTCCTTCTGAAGGACGAAGGGAAGTCCTGGAAGAATCCAGTAGATTTATCGATTTCGGAGTTTACTTCGACGTCAGCTGGGCTCTGTTAATTAGGTGCAAGTATCTAATGCACTAAACTGGACCCTTTCAACAACAGTGAGCTTTGGAGGTGTTACAAGATTGATCTAGTCCATGTTAGACACAAATTCATTCATTCTATCATTCGTGTTCCTCTTGCTCCCTCTGGAGCATAGGTCATCCGTGAAACGCTTTGTTCCACTCAAGTTTCTTAATTCTGTAGACAGTCGTTAGGACTTCTTGAACCAGAGATCAGCCCGTTGCCAGGGCCGCTACATGCACAGGACAACACAAACATCCATATCTCGAGTGGGATTCGATTCCACGAACCCAGTGTTCGAGCGGGCGAAGACAGTTCATGCCTTAGACCGCATGACCACTGTGATGGACACCAGTTTCTTTTAGAGGTTCACAAACAGAAAGGAATCATTAAGTGTTTACTTGTTCTATTCCAGGAATCCATTCAACTGTTTCTGTCCTGTAGCGTCCATAATGTAAGGGATTAACAGTTAAATTACGTTTAATAAATCAGGTTCTCTATTAATAATTATTCCGTTGGAAATATAATGACTAATGTGGAGGTTATCATGCTTCTTAACCTGCTATACAAGTGCGTTGTTCGTAAATTAATACATTGTTACCTGAATAATTGACTTGTTTGGTCTTAATTAATTCATTCACTAGAGATCCTGTTATTTATTGTTCGTGAAATTTAATGGCGATATGTGTTTCCCTTTACATATTTTTCATTCTTGTTTTTAAGGGGGTGCAGAGGTTAAATATTTACATGATTTAAACGATTGTTAGTCCACATCAGGTTCTTTGTAATAACATCCAGTTTTTGTTCATCTTTTCGAATACAATATATCTCTCATAAAACACAAATTATCACGAACTAGCAAGTCGACTTATACACCATTATATTAATACAGATATCGATTATTATCTCAATACACAGTCAAAATGGTTTTTTGCAGGTCTTGCCGTGTCATAAATATGACGGTACACTCCATTAGTTAGTAACAACCGGAGGCGTATGTGTCTGTTTCATTCAAGTGAGTAGTTCTCACTTGAATTTCAATGTCATTGTAAATAATGTTTTCCGTAATTTTAAATAACGCATATGGAAGCTGCGTGTACTCCAGGTTGGCGTAAAATAGATAAATAAAACACGAAACTATGCTGAATTAAGCCAAAGTTATATTTTAGACTAGTTTTATTTTTTAAGTCGTATCCGGGCATAGAAAAATGTGGGTAGAATTATGGTCACAAGTACGATTAAAAATAAAAGAGAGATCTCGTCAGATATTTGTCAGTGATCAGAATTTGCCTCCATGGTCAGAAGATACAGAGTGTTTCTAAATTACTATCGTGGATTCCGTGATCTATAATTTTCAAAACAGGAAAAACAACATAAAACGGCTTACGGAATATTAAGATGTAACTCAAAATGTTGTATTTGGCAACGCTATGCTCACCGCATTGGTGTTTCGGAGAAAATATGACGTCATACCTCAAAATGGCAACTGTTCAAGAGAAAGCCAATGCGCGTATTTTAGTTTATTGAAACAAAGTCCGTTATCAAAACTCAACCTCGTTACAGAGCTTCTTTGCAGTTAGGTATGCCACGAAAGGCTGTTTTGCGGGTTGCTCATAACCGCCTTCACCTCCGTGCCTGAAAAGTGCAGACTGAGCAGGCTTTAAAGCCGGACGATGAACTCCACCGTTTCCATTTTGCCGGAGACTTTTGTAAGAAATCAAAGCTGATGAAAATTACCTTCCGAAATTGATATTCAGTGATGAAGCAACGTCTTACGTATCACGGAAGGTAAATCCTCATAATTGCAGAATGTTGGCATCAGAGTACCCTCACGCCATTCGATAAATTGAAAGAGATAGTGAAAAATGTTGTTTGACATTCTGCATACTGATTCTATATACAGAATAACTTGTAGAGTTACACTTTCATATTCCATCAGCAGTTTTATTTTGTCTCTTCCGGTTTGAAAAATTAGAGGCCATGGAAAATACGACAATAATTTAGAATCACCATGTAATTTACAGAGAACAGATAGACTGATTCTAGCAGTAGAATTGTATATTCTAAAAGTGTCCGGAAATGGTGAAGAAAAACTTGCGCAAGTAAATATTTGCCACTAATTAAAGTACTCGCAGTTATAAGTCATCTTATTCTTGAACAATAAGGCAAAGTAAATGCCTGAAATTTAACTTAATTAAGACACGGATGATAGAAGTATATATATGCATGCTAAACGTTTGCGAATAATTATAGTGTTGGTATTTATAAATGGTCGTGTTAATGGACAATTATCCAGAATTGAATGCCATGGATGTACATTACCTGCTCAACCAAGTTGCATATACTCGTTTTCAGGCGAGTGTGTCACTTCCTATGTCTTGGCTTTGAGTAACTTACTGAGACAGAATATCAAATCAAATAATTATGCTGTAGATTCATGATATGGAAAAAGAAGGAAAGAACGCTCTGTTAATTGGAAACAACATATAAATAGAGTGTAGGATAATATGTTACAAAATTTCCACACAAATGGGTAAAAGAGAGACGTGGGATAACCCAAAAGCAGATCGAAAAATTAATTTAACATTTGTGAACGTCGGAACGGATTTGTAGCACTGATCTCCTGAGTTTTCAGAATGTGGAGAATGAATATTGTTGTTATAACTTATTTCTTGGACAGAATCCTTATTAAGAAGCTGATGATCGCTAATCTGCTTAAAATATGCGAGAATGTGATGTGTCATTACCATGTTTAAAATTGCCGTTATTACACGTAGACCGCGCTCTGAGATAGGTCCTCTCCTTTATTCTTATTAGTACAAATTTTGATAATAGGTCTATTCTTCCATTACAAGTCACAAAATGTTAATTCTCATCATGTTTTCCAATATATATACACGGGTATATATGTATATATGTAACAAATTTGTAAGAATATAATGATCCGATCGTATCTTCTATTATTAGATAATGATTCTCAGAATATTATGCGGAAAGTACCAGTTGTATAAATCCTTAATATTTAGGCCTGATCACTCTACTGCTTCGCGTGTGTCTCTGCCAGGTGTTCTCTTCAGCATTATGTGCCAAAATATCTTGAATCATTTTATCTTGTATCGTGGGACCGATTTTGATAACCACATATAATAAGATGTTACATTTTAGTTTTTTCATTGGTTTTCAGAGAAATAATTGGTATATAAACTACTGTGAATTACAATAATATCTTAAAACAGGTTACTTAGTTACAGGACCTACTTAAAATTCAGCATTGCTCTCCATCATAACTCTACACTTAACGTTACATAGCTCGCATAGAAAGACGGCAACGCTAAAATGTGTAGGAAGTTAACATCTCCCCAATACAAGGTACATAATAAAATAATTAATTATTTAGCACTGATGAAGTTGTAGAAGCTTCCTCTGCATAATATATGGTGTTCATGAATTCGATATAGGTTCTGATATTTCGGGAGAGAACGTCCGAAACTGAAGACTAACTAGGCCGTCTCTTGCTCGGAATTTATAACATCCAGTATTAACTAAGGCAGTGATTCCCAGCTGGGTTCCTCAGTATCCCATGGGGATCACAGTTACTTGTTACGTTAACCAGAAAATATGGTGTGACCGGAAGGGGTGACCAATAAAATCTGGTGGGGTCTGCAACAAACAAGTGTCTGTGGAAGGTCGCATACAGACGCATTTAGCTGAGACGTGATAAATACATAAACTCATGTTTGAATATAAGTACTTGTTGTAGGTCTAAACTTAAAAAAATAGGCTTCTTCGGCATGGTTGGAGTCGTGTTACATATTGGATAAGCATTGACGGCGTATGTTAACGGTGTTATGCTATTGGTTGTGTTGGTGTCTTCCTTCAATTGAAAGGCATATTTAATACAAGTTAGATAAAATTTTAGTAATGAATTTTTCATTGTATTAGCTATACACACCCTGATATACCTGAAGGCAATGCAAAAGAACGTAGAGGCCTTGCGACGAACTGATCACTCGCCCAAGGAGTCCTACCGTATGTATCTAGTAAACCGAAGTGAAACGGAGAGTTTCATGGAGGTAGGCCTAGGCCCAAATTGGGGCTGTAGCGCCACAGGAAAAAAAATACAAAAGAACCCCCCACACACACACTTAAAAGTAAAATTGTCCCTGTGCTCAACGAATTAAATACTGAAGGCATATGGGGAGTGGATATATAGATCCACGTTTTCTTGACCTCGACACTAGCTGGAAATGAGCGGTCAGCTTCACGCCCCGGCTGCTTTACAGCCGGGAAAAGAGCCCCCGGTACCCATTGAATAAGAGGTTTGATGCATCCCGGAGACGGTCTGGACGATTTGGAGAAGAGCACATTCTTGACCCTACCGGGACAAGAACTGCAACCCCTCAGTCGTCCAGCCCGTAGCCAGTCTCTATACCGACTGCGCTATCCCGCTCCACACATACACACACACACACATGAATATACTATTAACGACTACATCTTAGAACCAATATTTTCCTATTACAAATACATTCACATCCACTGTCCCATACGCCTTCATGGCGTAGTACTTAATTAGTTAAGTACAGGGACAACTTTGCCTTTCACTTTTCTTTCCTCTCTCTTTCTTGCTGTACTCCTCTTATACCTTACGGTGTCGAAATAAGGGAATTTTATGTTCTCTTAATCTAGAACAGTCGGGAGGACTCCCTGGACGGGGGATCGGACCGTCGCAAGGCCTCTACCTAACACAAACATAAACTAACATCCATGCCTTAATTAGAATAAGAACCCACGATCCCAGAGTCCGAGCTAGCGAAGACAGTTCATGCCTTAGACCGCGCGTACATTGTGATCGGCATATTTTACCTTACTTTTACAAATATTAAGGTTAGGAATTAAATGAATTGGTTATGTTTAGTTGACAATAAACGTGTTTTTCATTGAATGTCTCCTCTGATTTTTAACGCATTTCAAAATTGGGAGTGAAAACGTGTCAGGTTGTCATCATTCCCTCTAGAAATGTAATTAGGACTAATCCATGAAGTCGGAGGTTGTACCTAAGATGAAAAAGCCTGAGTTAAGTTTCTCACAGAGGTGATTATGAAGAGTAATATCTTCTGGGATGCAGCGCCATGTAATCCGATAGAACTTCAGCGACGTTTCGGAGGAGATATACTCACATTGCTTATTTTTTCTTGCCCGTTACTTCCGTCGCATATTTTCTACATAGAAGATTGAGGCGTTAAGTTAGTCCGAAACGTCCGATGAATTTACATCAGACTGCGCGGTTTCTCATCTCTATTCAAGAGAGGTAAAACTGGGAACCGGTGAACTAATGTGCCAAGATTTCCCAAGATGTAACTTAAGCCCTTTCTGTCGTAAGGGTTGAGTTATCTGCCCTCATGCCTCGATAAGTTGACTGGTATCGAGTTCACGTTAGGCAGATGTAGCGATCAGGGATTCGAACTCTGACCTTGTTCCCGTACTGATGGTATCGTAGGCCAGTCACGGTCGCTTTCCACAGTATTTATATTGTACGAGTAATTGCAAAGTTGTTGCTCTTGCCGTTGTTGGTCGGGGCGCTGACTTTGAATGAATGTGGCCCTGGGGATCGCTTTCTAACTCACATCAGTCATTAACTCGTTTGTTGCTATGCAGGGTGAAAGTGGACCTCAGAATTGTAATCTATTAGTATTTACTAACCTCGAGTCCGTTGAAATTTTATAAGATTTTCAAATAATCATGAGAAATACCTGGCCACAATAATTTGAAAATTTTGGAAAGGCGGCAACATTTATATTAAAAAATACTGTACTCCATAGAATTACAATATGCACAAAGTAATGGTGCTATCTAGAGGAAATATGTTTGGCAGAGGTTGCTTTAAAGACAGAATTTTCTTATAAAACCTTACGCTCTCTCTTTTTTACTGGCGACGGAGCATCATAGCGGCCAGTGTCTAGTTCATCACTAGACTGTCTCTCTTTCAGCCATAACTTGACCAGTTATAACAGTCGGAGTTGAGTGATTTTGTCCTCAAGTATGAAATGAGCACTGACATAAACTTAATAAATTTCACTAGTATCGTGTACACTAAACCACGATTTCACTGAAAATGCTTGCTATCAAAAATGGAAATTTATTTTGAGTAAAAGTCAAGACTGCAATACCGACTGAAGCAATTACAATGACTGACAGTCAACCTTCAGCCGAACGCTTCTTTCTTTACTGCCGAGGACTAGCTTTTTTCTCGTTCTTGTTCTACAACTGATTTGATTCTGTTCCGTACCACTTAAGAGTCTTGAGGCGGATCCATAGAAAACACATCCATTTCACAGCAATATGCGAACCACATAGAAAACACCGATTCCTCTATAGTATTTACAGCGCGTTACATATCAGAAGAAGTTATCCGATTGTTGCCTGCTTATTCGTTGTCGCAGGAATGTGTAAACCGAGTCGTTGCCAAGCAACTGGTCTACATGTCACATTATGTGGATGGATAAATTGAAACCAGGTTTGTTCCTGCTACCCTTTGCTGACCAGCCTTCTGACATTGGGTACGGTCATACCTCGCTGCCTTTACGACTGCCTTAGCTATTTCTTATTCTCTTGAATCACAGTAAAGTAATACAACGCTTCTTGCAAAATATTTGAGAAGATGTCCAGTTTTCTGTATAGTATATTTATATAAAATAACCGCGTAAAACGGAACGTAACAGTTTATGGAATTCTTTAACCTTTGTGTAGCCCACATTATATTTGAAGTCAGGTGCCTGGCGATAATATATAACTTTTTTTGGCTGATATCCTGATATTAATGTCCCACTTTTTAAGGCCACAAAATTTCTTCTGTTCAATTTAATCGCTTCGTGAACCAGAAGCAGTTTCCAAAAAGTTGCTGTAATTAGGGAAATTGTCGTGATTAGGTCCAAGGGACGGTGTCCAAAACATCTGTCGGAAGTAACACATTAGGCTTATTGTTCATAGCGGTATAAAACATTCTCTTTACGCCTACATAACGACTAAGTCTTGGACTTTATAAACAATTGTAGTTCCTTTTAGTAGGCTTTGTCAGTGCAAAATTTAATCAAAATTTCTTCACTTTGGCATCCAATGACGGACAATCAGACATCATTCTTGATAATACATTCTATTTTCTGGTATATTAACATATCTAGAGTTGAGATATAAACAATTACGACAGGAAATACATCGTCAGAATTACATTGAACAAGCGGCCTAAGTCCACATATAGAAGTATTTTGAAATTAAGAACTAAGGTAAGATATGTCATTCATTGAGGACAATGTAGACTTACAGTGACATGTCTAGACAATATACAGTATGCGGCCCTAGGCATAACTTTCATGCGGACCTACATACAGCTCACTGATTTGCTTAGTATGCCTAGTGGTATCTAGCCTTATGTAACGAGCCCTCCACTGCAGGTACTGGATCACTCAGCCTGGAAAAAAAAACAAAACAAAGGCAGCCCCAGAAATGTCGTGTATCTTCCTCAGACTAACAATGAACAATGCATAAATAAAATAACGCAGACCAACGGCTTTAAAATATTTTGTTCTATCTGCTCCATGAAACAATAAAACAAATTACTGTATCCCATGAAAAATAAATCTGGCAAGTGAATAACTTGTATTTAATCCTCTTCCTCGAGTAATACAAATGAACAATAAGGTAAAAGGTAAAGCTATCCCTGTAATAGGCCCTGGAAGCCCATACGGTTGCGAGACGTCGAAACTCCATTTTCTAAACAGACGGTTCACAGATGACGGTGAGGTTGTCGCCCTTACGCGCTGGCCGCCATTTACACCCAGGAAGATTCCTGGTCCTCATTTCTGTTAGAGGCTGAGTCCACCCCAGAACCATAGTGTGGCTGGAAGGATTAGATCGATTAAAAATTCCAATGTCCTAATTGGGAGTCAAGCCCGCGACCTTCTAACTTGTAGCATAATGCCTCAATCAACTATGCTACCGCGTGCACCCCACAATTGAACAATATGTAAAGCTTGTTCTGTGTCAATTCAAAATGAAGACGAAACACAGGGCCAAAAGTTTTCACTAAGGCCGCTGAAAATGCGAATGAGGACATATGGTGCCTCGGGCAAGCTGCTTTGGTACCGCTGAGGGTTTCGGTATTGTGGTATGAGAAACCCTGGTATAGACTCTTGCCAGACGCTTTTACGATCTCATTTGCCTATGTGCGTTACTACAGTGGAAGCCATAAGCCTACTTGGCTCTCAATACAGACAAACGACACCGGGAATCGGACGAACATGAACTGCTATTGAGAGAGGCTGAATCTCTTTGTGTAGGACGAGGAATGATTAGACCTACGAGGAAGAAGATTCGCATGCTTTTATAAGGAACCAAGTAAATGTGTAAAGACAGCAGACATAAACACGTAGAAAGAATGATGAAGAAAGGATTCTTGCAGATTTCGCAAAGTTGCAATCAAACATTAAAATACTTACGGCCAACTCTTGAAAGGAAAAGCATAACTGAGTAAGCTGAGTGAAAGGGAAAATCGCGTCGAGAGAGAGACAGGCAACGACTGGTGACCTGTGAGGTATTATTTCTCATGGGGTGAGACTGAGTCCACGTGGTACTGGTGCCACTGTTTGGCCTAACGTGTGCCAGGACCAGATGATGTATGATGAGTGTGGAGTAGTCGGTGGAATGCGAATTGGCAGGGAAAGCAGAAGTACTCGGAGAAAAACAACCTCAGTGCCACTTTGTCTACCACAAATCCCACATGCCCTGAACCGGGCTCGAACCCGGGCCGCCACGGTGGGAAGCCGGCGACTAACCGCTTGAGCTATGACACGGCCGTTCTGCAAGGTAAAAGTAAATGTAAAATTTTTCGTATGTTTAATTAAGCACCATGCCTTGAAGGCTCAAGGCAACAGAGAGGAACAGTTCGCCACATTCTTAACCTTAGCGTTAGATGGCAGGTGAGTGCCCCGGCCTCTTTAACCCGAAGACAGAGCGTCCGGTACTCATTGCGCAAGTGAATGTGTGGGCCTCAGTGCCGGGCTGGATGTTGTGAGGAAATGAAGAAACACCCATGCTAGAAATTGAACCGCATTTCCGGGTCATTTAGCCCATAACTAAATCACTAATACTGACTGACCTATGCCGACTCCCTTGGTGCTGTGTATCGTACTGAGACGAGTCCGCGTTCTACAAAGCACGCAAACATTAGACTCCCAGAGGCGACGTAACATATGATGTCTCATTGCCCGCCATCTCAAACTGATTCGGAGCCACTTAATTCAAGGAGGNTCATATGCGTCTTTCAAAATGTTCTGAAGACTGCAGCTCAGGGGTAATTTACGCCCTTTCTGTGTTCCCTTACACTAATATCACGTAACGGGAGTACTGCAAACAGCCTATTATAACATTAGTATTTTTTTTTCCTTGGCACTACAGCCCCAGTGGGCCTAGGCCTACCTCCATGAACTTCTCCGTTCACTTCGGTTTTTCTAGATCTTACACATTCGGTAGGACTCCTTGGGCGAGTGATCAGCTCGTCGCAAGGCCTCTACCTGTACACAAACACAGAAAAACGCACACACACAAACTAAACATCCATGCCCTGAGTGGGATTCGAACCCACGATCCCGGCTTCCGAGCGAGCGAAGACAGTACATGCCACCGTCAAGTATACCCTGGTAAATATTCTGTTTACTAGTTTTCAGTTCGGGTTGCACAGGACCGTGATACGTCACAGCCGCACTGGCGCCACCGCTCGCTACAACTAATTACACATCACCCGAATATTTTGCATTTCTCTCTTTCCTTTCGCGTACTTCACAGGATCATCCTACAGGTTTGGATCTTCTCCATTTTGTTTTAAAACAGACGAACCTTTTAAGCATTCTGTACTCCCTCATTACCTGCACAAGGTGCCACCATTTCTCCTGAAGCTTTCAATCCCTTCCTCTATGGAGACTTTATAAATATTGTACATATCTGAGAATACAATCCCTCACCATACATCGTTGAATGAATATTTTTCAGTGCTTTCGACAATCGAATTTTTGTATCATGACTGTACCTGAGTTCTGTGTCCGTTAAATCCAGAATTTCAGATCCCTGTAGAAGTGCTGGAACACGGCTTCATTTTTATATGTAAGATGTGTTTTCGGTAAGAATGTTAGGCATAATACTCTTTTAGACTGGCTTAGGATAAAGTCGATTTTTAAGCGCGTGAGGACACAGTCATGAAACAGTCTGTCTCCTTTCGCCCCCACTTTGGAGCATAAGGCTGATTTATCAGTTTCATGATCACATTTACAGACGGGAGGACTCCTTGGACGGGTGACCAGCTTGTCGTAAGGCCTCTACTTAGACACAAAACAACACAAACACAGAATAAACGCATACACACACCAAGCACCAATGCCTTGTATGGGATTCGAACCCAATCCCAGCTTCCGAGCTAGCGAAAACAGTACATGCCTTAGACCGCTCGGCTACCGTGGCCTGCCATGAAACATAGGGTTGCATAAATAGTTGATAGATAATTTCTTGATCATCTGAAGGAATGAGGTACCAGTTTCTCGAGAAGTACTCCTTTCCTTTGTGTCAGCTGACATACATTAATTATAATCACGCGTCTTAACAAACCGCAATCAGACACGATCGCCTTTGAGGCTGCTTATCCATGTTAGGTGATCATTTATCGGACTGTCTGTATTTCATGTGAAGATGCGAGAAGTCGTCTTGCTCTTCTCGTAAACAGTTCTCGATTCATATGAACAGAAAGAAGCAGAAATTAGATGCTCTCTCTGGCCTCCATCACACGCTCTTTCGGATCACTGAGGATCTCTCTTGTATTGCTCACACACTCATGCAGTAACACGACTTATCCCTACATCAGCTCTGTACTTTGAGTGAAGTTCATTTGGCCTGGGCGAACACGATGGTTTTGGCCTTTCTCTTTTTTTATGACATAATTTTGGGCTTAAGCAGTAAGGGATCTAATGTCATGGCGTAGTGGTTAGAACCATCGCTTCGTATTCGCGAGGTCCCTGGTTCGAATCTCATATAAGTGAGAGGTTCTTCTGAGTCAGCTGCTTCGTGCTATCTTCAGATAGGATATTTTATTAAAGAAGGCCACTACCACGTCATTTCGAATTCTGATTTATACCACCAAGAGCTGTGTAACGTCACGTTGGTCTGAATCAGAGAAAATAAACAAAGATTGATGAAATGTTAAAGAGAAAAATCATGCGATTTCAGGATTTACGGAAATGCAATAATAGGGACGAACCTGTTTGCGGATACCACAATGGAGACAAAGTTTATATTTCCAACGCTTCGAAGATTCTTAATACGTAGGTAAGTCAATAAGTAAGTTACAAATGGACATAGAACTTAAACAAATAAGAGTACTGATTTGAAAAATGCTTTTATTTCTCAACATAATCTCCCTGTACATGGAGCCACGTGTCCCGTCGTTTCACAAGCCCCTGAAAACCAGCAGCATAAAATTCTTTGGGCTGCTGTCGGAACCAGGCGGTGACTGGGATCACGAAGGCATACTGCTCACCGCATTCCAGCCTCAAGGACAAACCGTAAATGCCGGCTCCTACTGTAACATCCTCAGGAAACTTCGTAAGGCCATTCAACGGAAGCGACCAGGACTCCTCGCCAAAGGCGTGTTGCCCTTGCATGACAACATGTGTCCCCATACTGCCAACAAGACAAATGAGACGCTGCAAAACTTCAAGTGGGACGTCCTCAAGCATCCTCCTTATAGCTCTGACCTTGCTCCAAGTGACTTCCATTTGTTTGGCCCTCTTAAACATCATCTTTCGGCTGAACATTTTCCCAATGATGAAGCTGTAGAAGGGACGTCACCGCCTGGTTCCAACAGCAGCCCAAAGAACTTTATGCTGCTGGTTTTCAGGGGCTTGTGAAACGATGGGACAAGTGCCTCAATGTAAAGGGAGATTATGTTGAGAAATAAAAGCATTTTTCAAATAAGTACTCTTATTTGTTTAAGTTCTATATTCATTTGTAACTTAGTTATTGACTTACTCTCGTGTCTCCATCTTCATGGCCCTAGAAGTAAGGGTGTCCCAAATATCGGCAACATGACTGACACCTGCAATGTTGTCATTACCCCCAAACAGGTTCCACGTTAAGGAAACGTAGCAGTACAGCCTATACCTGCATGTTGCCCTCTTCGAGAAAAATTATAATTTAAACACCTCGAAACGTCGGCAATACAGACTATATCTACATGTTTTCATCTCCAAGAACGTGTCCACATTAAGTATCTCGAGACGTCATTGCTACAGCGTGCGTGTAGATGTTGCCGTCACACAGGAACAGGTACCCAGAAAGTCTAAAGAAACTGAAGCTATAGTTATATAACGTTAGAAGCTGTAAGCATTCACTCAGCCGATCATAAATCCAGCAGCAAGGCGTCTAATTCGATATTAAAATCAGAACCTTGACACAACGTCTATGTGTGCATGGTGCAATCCACGAGGCAAGACCCCTGAAGATGATGTTAAATATTGTCAGTTAAGTAACCGAGAAATAGAAAGCATTTAGTATAGAAATCTGCTATTCTTGGGTTTATACATGAAATGGAAAATACAGCCTTTAACCTAAGATTCAGGCGGAGTAACACTGAGAAATTCATAGGTGACGACCTGTGTGAAATCGCCACACATACGAAGGGGGACCCAAAAATAACCGGAAACGACCTGTTGCGCGCGCATGCTTTGTAGTTACGAGTTGTGCTGCTAGGTGGTGTTAGCTGGGGGTCTCCCGCGACTGTTAGTGAGCTGGCGTCAGTCTGAGTTAAGTGGTTTGTCTGTGGTGCTCTGTTGTGTGCGTTCCTGTTTCAACCCTTTGGCGATTAGTGAGATGGCCGACCAGAAGGAACAAAGAGTGTGCGTGAAATTTTGCTTTCTGTTAGGGAAAACTGCACTTCACTCTTCAAGTCGCAGCAAACATTCACGCGGTTTTCTCTTTGGTCATCTCCGAGCAAGCGAGGAACAAATTTTGCAGACACCCGTCTCATGTGCAAACCTTCGGTTAAAATTCGCTGGACCGTGCTCCATGAGATGTTCGTTTCCTCAGAAAGGTGGTCAATGGTCTTTCGACGATCTTCATCAATTACACGTATGTCTAAACGACCGATCGCCCTGTTGTCTGTCATACATAGCGTAGCACGGACAGAGAAATGTCTCAGTCTACACGCATGCGTTTTAGAAGCATCCCTATTGGCCGACGGTGACCATTTGATTTGAGAAAATTCTTCTTTTCTGACCGTTATTAAATAATTTGCAGTTAGTAGAGTTCTCTTTCAGGACTTTCCACATACAATTCTCAGCTCGGTGGTCCGCTATCCTGACAGAAAATGTTCTCGATTTTACTCAGGCCCTCCCAGAACAAAATTTCCGATAGTAGCTTAAAACAGGTAAAGAGTTTCTACCCAACATGCTTCTCAGTTAACTAACCACAGACATGTTTACACCTGATGCTACATAAACTGTGTTATGAGTGTAATATGTGATCTCTGACAGCAAGGGAAATATATTTTGGTTTTGAAGACGGTACTATGGGGAATATTCAGGGCCGTATTTGCAGCTGTGGGGGCCAAGGGGCAATCAAAAGATGGTTGTCCCTATCAGTAATAATAAATTTAGGTTACGAAAATTAGTATTTTTTCTTCTTATTTCTTATAGTAAGAAACAAACTATCTCTTCCTGAGTTTATAGAAGCAAATGCCTCACTACAACCTCTGGATTATATTTATGGTTTGTTTAGGCCTAGGGTGATCGCCCCAGTCGCTTTCCCCGAAATCTGTCCCGGGCGAATATTTGGACATAAGAGTGAAGAAGTTACAGAAGGGTGAAGAAAACTGCATAATAAGAAATTTAATATGCCTCTGTAATATCTTAACAGGACAATCCTCTGCTATGGAAGCGAAGTGAGGACTATAAGAAAATGTGGTGATAATACTGGAATTGCAGGATGCGAAACAAGTTTATCAGAAGAACGGTAGTGTACTGGAAGTGAGATCCAAAAGGAAATGAAATTTTGAAGGAACTCAAAATTGAGCCAGTGATAGATATTATAAACATTGCCAATAAAACTGTAGAAACCAGGTATATAGGATGACCACAGTCGGAATCCGGGGAGCCATCTTAGGATATCGACCTCGGGAGAGAAACCAGCAGGACGTCCAATAAAGACATAAGGGGCCCATACACGCACGAGTCTGGCTCGCGAGTCATACTCGTCTCGGGTTCCAATGAGCCAAACTCTTCCGTGTGTGGGTTGCAAAGTTGGGAGTCAGCTCATGCGTTTGTGGTGAAATTAATCCGAGCCCAGCTCCCGAATCAAGCTCGCCGAGCCAGACTCGTGCGTGTATGGGCCCCTTACAGAGAGGAAACTCAAGGCCGTAATAGGCAACAAGGCCAATTACTTGAAAGGAGGGAGTTAGAAGAGGAAACATCAGAACTGATATCGCCCCGAAACTGTTATAGTGTATTCAAATGGAGTAAGATATAGGTGTGTTTTATATGTACATATGTAATTTTGGATTGATGACGTGAAGCGAAGAAGTAGTGATTTCTAGGGGTAGGTTATGGACTGGTAAGAACTAATATTAAATAATAATAAGATTGATCATAAATAAGCAGGACATGATTGTGTGAACCGGATTGATCTGACAGAATATGGCGTCTAGTAGCGGCTATTATGAGGCTTAGAGTGAACATTCGAATTTCATTGGAGGAGAAAAATTTCTTGACTATCTGAGCAACAATTAGATTCTCCATAAGGAATTTGTACCGTAGAGTTAGTGAAGCATTTGACAAAACCTAATTATGTAAACTAGAAAGTTTGCATCATCTTCTGCATCTCTGCAACTCCTAGACTTGTTTCGCAATCCAAAATTCGGTTTGGATTTCCTTTCCCGTCAGTTTCAGCTGACATGCTTTCCATAATTCTAGATCTTCTATTTTCCTTGCAGTCGTAGTCACTTTTCCCTTTATCAGAGTTGAGTAGAATGAAAATTACACAGAGAAACAAATTTTCACTTTTTCGGGAAAGATGTAAGAAAGAGCTTCGTTGAATTAAATCGGGTTCCCTGGTCACATAAACGGCAATCAAATGTTTTTAATATGCTCGACTTTCTTTGTGTGTTCTATGCTGAACATAAGAACATACATGCCATTAATTGAATATCCTTAAATAATATTATTATTTAAATAAGTATAAACTTTTATCCATTAATAAAGTACAAATTTTCTCATACAATGATTAACAAATATACAAGAATTATAAGAAAAATATATGAAATTGGTAGAAACACGCTCCTTCGGCCCAAATTGTGACCATATAGAAAATCTTTGTGGCCAGATTTGGAAGCAGTGTATCACAATTTGTTTGGAAAGTCAATTCCTTTCGCACTACCATAACTTTGCTCACTAGTGTTAAGTAGTATCATATTATTCTGTTAACATTTTTGAACATAGCAATAAGTACGTGCATAGTACCTAAGCAGGACCTGGGATGGCGCCCTCTGCAATTGCGACAGACAATACCGGCAGCCAGCACCTGTTCAGTATGCAAGATACCTGCGTCGATTCTGTTTTGTTTTATTTTTCGATCGCAGTGGTCTGCTTATTAGTCAGATGATATAGGATGTTCTTGGTGTGTGCAAGAGAGACTCATGTGACCGACAGTAATTCATTGGTTTGCTTTGATCCTGCGGCGAATTCCGTTAGATTATTTTTTCAGTCGAATCACCACTTTGGACGAGAAGGTGCAGTATTACAAAAGCCTCTCCCACATTAGCCATTTTGCCAATTTATGTTGATGGAACTTCGCCGACAAGCGGCGGTCGTTCGGTCGGTATAGATCGCTTGCGGACTAAAATCACGGAGTTTTTTTTTATCTGATGCAGCTGAGTCTTTTGGAAGTCAATAGTTGCTCAGCCACCCAAGAAACTTAGAGAATTGTAATGAACCCAAAAGTTTTTCCGCACGCGGTAGCGTAGTTGGTTGAGGCATTATGCTGCAAGCATAGGATATAGCGGGTTCAAGTCCCGATGAGGTCATTAAATTTTTTTCAATTGACCTAATCCTCCCAGCCCCACTATGGCCCTGAGGTCGACTCAGCCTCTAACAGAAATGAGTACCAGGAATTAATTAAATAATTTTCTTGGGGAGTAAAGCGCGGCCGGCGCGTAAGGCTGACAATCTTACCGCCATCTTTAAGCCCATTGTCTAGATAATGTGGAACCCTCAGCGTCTCACAACCCTATGGGCCTTCGCGACCAGTTACAGGGATAGCTTTACTTTTACTTACTTACCCAAAAGTTTTCTCGTGTTCATATGGTCAGCCATTGGTCCTTGTCCAGATCTAGAGAAATGCAGTCCATCCTAATTCTCTGATATATATATTTCAATATCATCTCATCTATGCATAGGTCTTCCTAACAATCTCTTTCCTTCAGATTTCCCCACCATAAAAGTTGTATGCCTTTCGCTTCCAAGCGTGTAACATACCCTGCCTATCTGCTTATCCGTGAGGTGACCATTCCACGTAATTACGTTTGGTGAGGAATACAAGTTACGAAGCACTTCATTATGCAGTCTTCTGCAGTATCCTATCATCTAATCACCGTTAGGGCCAAATATTCTCCTCTGCACTTTGTTCTGAAACACCATAAATATGTGCTCTTCCCTTAGTGTAAAAGACCACATTTCAGAAAACTACAAGTTAAATTATTTACAACTGAATTTCCAGTCAAAGTAATTTAGCGTCACGATGGAAGAAAATCCGTTCGAATTTTTGCAATATGATCAACATTTTTACTGAAGTGTAGGACAATGTTCTTCATTCGGTGTGGGTTGATACAGAATACTTCAAGTGTCCAAAAATATTCTTGTTAAATAATAAAAAAAAAACATGGTAACGAACCTATCTTCGTGGTTTGCAGTAGGAAAGAGGTTATTGATTTGACACTAGGGACAAATAACATATGAAACCTGGTTTGTAATTGCCATGTATCTGATGAGCTGTCCCTGTCGGATCACAGATATATCTGCTTTCAAATAAGTAACATTACAGTAGATCAAGCTACTTATAGGATCCTAGGAGAACCAATTGGGAGTCTTACAAAGACGACCTAAAGGCAAATCTAGAGACCATCTCGCGAAATATACGCACAGTAAAGGATATTCATCGGTCCGTTGACCAGTGGCAACGGGCTATTATCTCGTCCTTTAATCGGAATTGTCCGGCTAAGACCACTCGCGGACGAAAGAGAGCGTCTTGGTGGCATAAACAGCTGAGTGGGCTTAGAACCAAAACGAGAAGGCTGTTTAATACAGCTAAAAGAACAGGGCAGTGGACAACTACAAGGAAGCCCTTACCTGTTACAACAAAGAAATAAGGGAAACCAAGCAATCCTCATGGAGGAGACACTGCCAGGAGATCATGATGTCCCAGGCGGTGCCAGACTCATGAGAATCATGGCAAAACAGGCGACCAACAAGGTCAGCACAATTAAGCTGCCTAACGGGCAGTATACTCAAAACAGGAAGGGAGACACTGAACGAATTATTCAGGGTTCTCTTTCCTGATTCAAAATTGATTAATAATCTGGACGATGGGTAGGGTCAGCAAAACCTGGACACTTGCCAAAGCAAGATGAACAGGGCAGACTGGAACCTGGCCAAATTAACCAATCAAAAATCATATGGGCAATGAATACTTTTAGACCATTTAAGTCAGTGGGAACAGATGGAATTGTACCGGAACTTTTGCAACATGGGGCAGAACTTTTAGTTCCACACCTATGCCGCATATACAGAGCCTGCATGGCATATGGTTTCATCCCTATGGCCTGGAGGCAAGTTAATGTGACGTTTATTCCAAAGCCCGGGAAACTTGATTATACCGAAGCTAAGGCTTATCGACCTATCAGCCTGTCGTCTTTCTTGTTGAAAACGATGGAGAAAATAGTGGATAGGCATATCAGGGACGGGGCGTTGAGGACATATCCTCTACATCGAAACCAGTATGCCTACCAAACAGATAAATCTACCGAAAGCGCGCTACATAATGTGGTAACACGCATAGAAAGTCCGATTGAACACAAGGATATTGCCTTAGGAGCATTCCTTGACATAGAGGGAGCTTTCGATAGAACCCCATTTGATATAATCAAACAGGCCGCTGGAAATCATGGCATAGAGCCTGCAATATGCAGGTGGATCAGTGCTATGCTGGAAAGCAGAAGCATAACTGCTACATTATCAGGAGAAACCCTGGGGGCGTCCGCGTCTAGGGATTGTCCGTAGGGGGGCGTACTCTCGTCTCTGTTGTGGGGCCTGGTCGTCAACGATCTCCTGTGGGGACTCAATGATGATGGGTATTATACAGTAGGATATGCTGATGACATAGCAATCCTCATAAACGGAAAATTCCTTTCGACCGTATCAGAGCGCCTCCAAACAGCTCTGTACATTGTCCAACGATGGTGTGAAAGAACAAGTCTTTCCATCAATCCCAATAAGACGGTAATTATACCGTTTACTTGGAAGAGAAATATAAAGGGTCTTAAGGAACCGACTCTCTTAAATAAGACAATCCAACTCTCCAGCGATGTCAAGTACCTTGGTCTAGAATTAGACAAGGGACTGACATGGAAAAAGCAGCTGGACAAGGTCATTAACAAATCCTATAAGGCTTTTTGGCCATCGAGAAGTATGTGTTGGTAAAACCTGGGGACTGTAGCCGCACGTTGTGCATTGGATATACACTGCAGTTGTAAGACCCATATTTACATATGGCGCCACAGTATCGTGGCCCAGAGTTAAACTCAAGACAAGCATGGCAGAACTTAGCAAATTGCAAAGGTTGGCTTGCTTTGGTATCACAGGAGCAATTCGAACATCTCCAACAGCTGCACTGGCGATACTCATTGGAGTCCCCCCACTGCATCTACAATTGGAGGCAGAGGCCAGGGCAGGAATCTACCGCCTCCAGTGCAGTGATCAATGGAAACCTAAACCCGATGGTTTCTGACATACATACATAACTCAGGACATGAAAAAAGGCAGTATCTGACAAAATGATACTGAGACATGTATATGAAAACCCTTCACAGTCAGATTTCCTGACAGGAGTGAATGAGAAGACGGGTTTCGGCCCGATAGAAAAGGGGGACTGATCTGGTATACAGATGGTTCCAAAATAAATAAGGGCACTGGATCTGGTGTGTTCTGCTATGGCACGAGGCGGAAACTTAGTTTCAGCCTTGGGCAGTACACGACAGTATTCCAGGCAAAAGTATATGCCATTAAGGCATGTATTGTGGAGAATTTAGATAGGAACTATAGAAAAAGGAACATCTATTTTCTATCTGACAGCCAAGCTGCACTTAAAGCGCTTGACAAACACCAGATCAACTCAAAATTGGTCTGGGATTGCCACCAAACCCTCATGGAACTGGCCAAACATAACAGGGTACAACTGATATGGGTACCGGGGCATGAGGGTATTGCTGGAAACGATACAGCAGACCAATTAGCTAAACCTGGAGCTGAACATCCGTTCATAGGACCTGAACCAGCCTCTAGCATCTCTATAGGAGTTGCCAGACAGGCAGTCAGGGACTGGACAAATATGAATCACAAGAAATACTGAGGATTCTTAACTGGACTCAGGCAAGCAAAGGGACTCATACGAGGACCTTCTACTAAAAGAGCGAAGGAACTGTTGAAGTTAAACAGGAACCAGCTACGATGGGTGGTAGGACTACTTACAGGACACTGTCACCTCAAGGGACACTTGTTCACACTTGGACTAAGTGAAGCCCTAAGGGGAAGCACAATAGTCCACTGTAGGGCCAAGAAGGCCCTACCCCTCATACATTCATTCAAAGTCCATGTTAAAACGCGCACATCAAGGAACACACAAAAAAAGTAGTTTTCTCAATACAAAAGCCTATTATTATTATTAGAGAGGGTGGGTTTCCCCCTGGACTTAGACCAGTTATTGGTCCATTGTGCGTCCCCCTTTAATTTCTACGGTCGCCATACCCTACCGGTACTGGTGCGTGCTATCAGCCCCGTTCAGCCAACGAGGTCGCCTCCCTCCCGGAGGACTTGTTCCCTGAAATTTTCCGCTCTTAAAAATTCCACGACCTCCGCCGGGTTTGAACCCGCGTACCTTGAGTCATGAGGTGGGAACGTTACCCCTAGACTACGGAGGCCGCTATACAAAAGCCTTTCATTCAACCTTATATTAAGTTAACTCAGACAAGTTTACATATTAATCCATAGTTTTCTCTGCTTTCCGCCTGTTTACTGTTAGTTTCCTGCTTGGCTTAGTCTTCGAAACTGAAGATGGAGATGATATTGTAACGTGTCTGGAATCCAGAAGAGTCACTTCTACGGAAACGCTAGATCAGACCGTTGCATAGGAAACAACATTCGCTCTACTGTAGTTCTAACAGGAATCTCCACGGTTACGACGAATACGCGAAGCGTTCCCACAGAGACAACGCAATGACCCATTGTTATTGCGTTGTCTCTGTGGGAACGCTTCGCGTATTCGTCGTAACCGTGGAGATTCCTGTTAGAACTACAGTAGAGCGAATGTTGTTTCCTGTGCAACGGTCTGATCTAGCGTTTCCATAGAAGTGACTCTTCTGGATTCCAGACACGTTACAATATATTCCTCAGAAAGTTTGGCGGAATTTTAACTTTCTGTAATATCTATTCTTGATATTATCCTCCCACTAATGTGTAGAAGTTTCAGTACACTACAAGCAAAAGTGCATAGGTAACGTTTTCATTGCAGTGCTTAGTGCTGTATCTATTCTACCCACTTAGTCATTGCATTATGACTATAACATTTCTGTCTGAAGAGTAAAAATTGTGAAAATGTGCATTACGTAATTTTCATCTCCCCTTTCTAGTGTCTATGCCTACGCTGTAATTCAGTCACTCTCTGTTACCTGGACGGCTGGCGATCACTTTTACGTTTAGCGAGGAATTGTAATTGCCGAGCGGTCTATGTCATGAACAGTCTTCGCCCGCTTGAACGCTGGGATCGTGGGTTCGAATCCCGCTCAATGCGTGGATGTCTATGTGCGCTTATTCTATGTTTAGGTAGCGACCTTGCGACGGGCTGATCCCCCGTACAAGGAGACCTACTGATTGTGTATAGATTAGGAAACTGAAAAGGCGGCCAAGGTCCACAAGAGCTGTAGAGCCATAGATAGATAGATAGATAGATAGATAGATAGATAGATAGATAGATAGATAGATAGATAGATAGATAGATAGATAGATAGATAGATAGATAGATAGATAGATAGATAGATAGATAGATAGATAGATAGATAGAGATATACGTATATAGATAGACAGATAGATAGGTGGGTAGGTAGGTAAGTAGATTGTAATTACTGTATGTCGACCGGCTGTTCAGCCGACCGAACTTCCTAGCCGAGGCGTATCGGAGGCTGTTTTCTCGCGATTAACACTTTGAAATACTAATTTCTCTTAAATAGCATGAATTAATTTCCTGCCTGGCAGGAAACACACTATTTCGCCTTCATAAGAATAAGTAATTAAAGGCTGTGCAGGGAAACAGTCCCCATTTATTGGGAAAACCATACGAATCACATAAATAACTTACACTCATTTGACCATGTTAAAGGCGGTGGTTAAATAAAGAAGAGTTTTTTCTTGCGGTAACGCAGTAGACTTGCATTCGGGAAGTGTTCAGCACTAACATATCTGCAGGGAAATCGCATATCCTGAATGAGGGTTTTCTTGGCTGTCCACAAATCTTTAAGGCAAATGCCAGGAGAATACCCCGATTAGACACGACCTCTTCCTTACAGATTTTTTCCAATTCCTCATTCATCGGTGACCCCACCATCCTACACTACATAGAGACTGAAAGCATCATTAGGCAACCTACAAGGAATATATAAACGGGGAGTAAAGCTGGCCATTCACCTCCGTCTAGAGGCGAGATAGGTCCACGCCCTTTCCCCTGTGTGATGCTCAGGCGCACAAGAAACGAACCACCACTTACATCTTTGCTTATGTCACAAATCGTAAGTCATTCTGGTGTTAACGTAGGCTTACTTAAAACAATTGTTCAACATGACAAGCGGAGGATAAAGCTTCGTTTACATTAGGTTCTTCATCATGATGTCCAACCTGCGGCAGAATTCTAACATGAAATTAACTTGCTTTGTAGGTCATAGGATATGATATAATATTTTACCTGGGTTTGTACTTTTATATTGACAACTATTAAATATGAAGTATATTAAAAATGTAATTAATATTTACACGTGTCCTTACTTAATTCAGCATGTAGTTTCTGCTAGACACTACATCGATACACTAATTGAGATCCACACTTCCTTGCTGCCACATCCGTTTCAGCAATTGTCAAATTAATTGCTCCACAATCACCCTCACCTATCATCTGGGGCTGGTACAATAGGCCAGAAGTGGCCGCAGTACAAGGGACTTAGTCCCACCCCACTAGCAATAAAAAGAAGCACGAAACTGTATAGAAGACAAACGCTGTAGGGTCAGCGAGATCTCCGGTAGGGTGATTGTCGTACCTTCCCTCTGATTAAATGGGAATGTAATCACTTTACAATCATGACGTTAAGATATACATCATGACTCAATCCTGCGTATGGTTTAGACACAGGGCAGCCTCCTGTAAGTATTCTGGGATATTTCGCAAATTTGTCTCTAGTCCTTCTGGGATTCCCCCGTCTCTCCAAGAGTAGGGATGTCAACGCGTGAAAATTTCATGAAACCTGATTTTAAGCAACTCGTAAAAGAATTTCATGGCATGGGGATTGGAAAAGCGACTCATTATAGGCATTATTTAAAAATGTATTCTGGACTTTGCCCATTATGCAGATTTATTGACCCTATAAGTGCCAGCCGGTAGGGGCCTTGCGACGAGCTGATCACCCGCCCAAGGAGTCCTACGGAATGTGTAAGATCTAGAAAAACCGAAAGTGAACGAAGTTCATGGAGGTAGGCCTAGGCCCACTGGGGTTGTAGTGCCAAGGAAAAAAAAGTGCCAGCTGTAAATCCTGCAGTGCCGAACCATAATTTTATGTTGTCTCGGAAGTAATGTTTCCTATGGGTAAGAATTTTTTTTTTCACAAATTCTTAGAATTTTAAACGCAGGAGAAATTTCCAGAAAACGTTTCTTGAAGAGATATCACATGCTGTCAGACGCAAGCAGAATCTTTTAGTCTTCACACGCATAAAATCAAAACGACCATGTATCGAAACATGAACAGAATACGAGAACAAATCTACTGTATTAGGCACCGTTGTATAGAGCTGCTGTGCATCGTTTGAGTAATAGCTCTTCCTCGGGGCCCACAAGAGTAGGTTTCCTTTCTTGCCATGTTCACCTGAAGACTGAAACCGAAACTTTTTGTAAAGTGTACTGATTTTAGTGAAATCGGATGAAGTCCAAATGTCCAAAATAGTAATGGATGTGTCACATGACTCTCAAAACACTTTAAATTTAACCTCAGTATATATCCATCTTGGGGTACGCGGAAGCGAAGTTGGTTGAGACACTATGCTACGAGCCGGAAGCTAGTGGGTTCGAGTCCCGATGAGATGGATTTTTTTTCAATTTACTTAATCCTTCCAGCTGCACAATAGTCCTGGCGTAGACTAAGTCTCAGACGGAAATGAGTACCAGGAATCTTCCTGGGGGGATAAAGGGAGGTCGGTGCATAAGGCTGAAATCCTTACCTCCATTTGTCAGCCGATTTACTAGAGAAAGAGTGGGAGCCTCGACGTCTCTCAACCCTATAAGCCTCCAAATCCTGTTACAGGGATAGCTTCACCTTTACATGTCCATTTTTACGTGAATGTATTTAGACCAGTTTTGCTCTCCGAACTGAAGACGTGAGGCTCGTATGTACATACTGGATATTAATCGTGCTCTTGAGACTCAATCGACTGAAGGCCCCGGCCAATCCATGACGCTGGTCTTGCATTTCGCGAGGCGTTGTTAATGGTTATTGCATTAGGCCTCCGGTCGGAATTCTTTCCACATCACAATTTTGGACTAACATTATTTACCATATTAATCCCATGAAGCACGTCTTCAGGCAGTTCATTGAACCAAGTTGCAGAATGACCTCGTGGTGAGGTAGGCCATGTCTGACGTTGCCGCTTGTCCGCGCGCACCCAGTACAGCACGCATTGTGATACAGGATGTTCAGTTTGACAGTTGGGGTCAAGCTTTTGTTCACGATACTCAGCAAAGAGACCGCTGCGGGAGACAACTTTCCTTTGCACTTGTAACGAAAGTGGTGATTAACGAGTTCCAATTTACTAATCCTGAAAGTCAACACAGATGTGTATGGAAAGGAAGCTCTTCGTAATTAGCGTCACTGCCCTGTGACCTTAAGGCAGAACGGACAGTTTGCAATGGTTAAGATTCTAACTTTTGGGCAGCTTTCCGAAAAGCGGTCATGTATTTATCTCCTTCGTATATTTGGTGCGAAGTTGTAAGAAAATTTTATAGGAAAGTGAACACAGACGTCTTTTACTTAATTCTAATTTCAGCATTAATTTAAATTTCACCGTAATGTCGAGGGGAGCTGGGATAGCGTAGTTGGTATAGCGACAGGCTATGGGCTGGACGACCGAGAGGTCGGAGTTCGAGTCCCGGTAGGCTCAAGAAATTTCTCTTCTCCAAGTCCACACCGACTCTGTGGTCTACGCAACCTTCTATAGAATAGGTACTGGAGGCTCTTTCCCCGGGGGTGAAGCTGACCACTTACCTCCAACTAGTGCCGAGGTGAAGAAAATGTGGCTCTTTACATCCACTCCCCCATACGCATTCATGGCGTAGTTGGCACATGGTAGCGTAGTTGGTTGAGGGGCTGTGCTACAAGCCGAAAGGTCGCGGGTTCGAATCCCGATGATATCATTGAATTTTTTTCAATTGACCTAATCATTCAAGCCTCACTATGGTCCTGGGGTCGACTCAACATCTAACAGAAATGAGTACCAGGAATTAATTAAATAATTTTCCTGGGATAAAGGGCGGCCGGCGCGTAAGGCCGATTGTCTAGATAATGTGGGACCCTCAACGTCTCACAACCCTATGGGCCTTCACGGCCTGTTACAGGAATAGCTTTACTTTACTTTTACGCTATATAGTCCTTAACCGACAACGCTGTTGAAGAAACTGCTTAAATTCAAAATTTGTATATCACACATATACATACTTACATGCACACATACAACCCATAAAATACATAAAGTACATACCTGCATATAGCCTATGTACTTCCTCTCGCACACACATACCTACGGACAGTACATACATATGTAGGTACACATACATATACGGCATTCGTACAGATGAATGGATTCGTACATTCATAAATTCGCACCTACCTACAGAGTAACATTTGTCTGATGCATTTCCCTTTCAGAATGATTTAAGGATTGGGGATGTTTTATTATCGTAGATGCAGAATATATTGTCAGGAAAGTGGAAGGCGTAACAAATAAACAGAAGCTGCATCAGAAATAAACGCAATGGAGATCAAGTATATATGTTCTTGTCTCGTCATCAAAATACAGGACAGAACCCGAATATAAGGATAAAGAATAAATTCATTCCAAATGTGACGAAGTAATTCATATTCATGATGAACTTCATAGTGGACTAAACTCGGAAAATTCAGTTTATAATGTATGGGGTCTCGTGTCGTATTTAAAAACATAACGATAGAAATACAACACTAGTGTACTTGTATATGTATGGGTGTAAGGCTTTCCAGTCCCCTTCGGAGAACACAGACTGAGATGCTGGACATGGGAATTATCTGGAAGATACTTGGATGTAAGTGATATTAAGCCCCAAGACACTGGGAAGACTATTAATGAGGAGATACATCAATCTCTTCCTCAGCTCGATATTTTTCTGTGATCAGATCGAGAATTATGTGAGGTACCTCGTATGTGGCACACATGGAAGAGATGAGATACGATTTCTTTCTAATTCAAGACAAGGGAGACCACTGGGAAGACCAATGCATAGGTAGGAGAATAATGTTAATTGTTTCTGGGATAAATAGATTGTGGAGTCGTGGATTGGTTATAGATCTGTATATTGCCCACCAGTTAAGGTATTTTGGAACGACTATAACAAATCAAAACCTGATTCAGGAGGAAATTAAGAGGAGATTGAACTCGGGTTATGCTTACTGCCATTCAGTACCTTGCTACCTTTCGTTTTGTCGTCTGCTGTCTAAGAACAAAAATTAGAATATACAAAACTATCATTTTGTCTGTGGCTCTGTACGGGCGTGAAACTTGGTCTCTGACTTTAGGGGAGGAACATAGACTGAGGGTGTTTGAGAACAGGGTGTTGAGGAGAATATTTGGACCGAAGAGAGATGAGGTGACGGTATTAGAAAAAACTGCATAATGAGGAGCTTCATAACTTATACTCTTCTCCAAGTATACTTAGAATGATCAAGTCAAGGAGGAATAGATTGGCAGGGCGTGTAGCACGAATGGGGGAGAAGAGGACTTCATATAGGATATTGGTGGGAAAGCCAGAAGGAAAGAGACCACTGGGAAGACCAAGGCGTAGGTGAGTGGACAATATTAAAATGGATTTTAGAGAGATTGGATGAGATGTTATGGATTGGATTGATCTGGCTGAGGATCGGGACCTGTGGAGGGCTCTTGGGTTCCATAAAATGCTGGGAAGTTCGTGAGTGGTTGCACAAGTGGCAGCTTCTCAAGAAGGGCTCAGCTCCGCGAGTTAGGGAGTGAGTGAGTGAGTGAGTGAGTGAGTATAGTGCCCACTGCCTTGCTTTTGTGAGAAGGGTAATGGAGATTCGGATTCTATGAAACAGTTGTTTAGCTGTTTAGAGGACATTACACAGAATTTATTTACCAGTATAGTTATTTTTCATATAATAGGAAGATTAATAAATAGGTCTGTATTTATCGACTGTACTACAAATGAATTTCTTAAGGTCCATCCTCATGTAAATGCAAAACATCGGTTTTCGAAATGTTGCTGTGTATGGTTCGGAATAGTAAACATTGATTACTGCTAAACTGTTGTCGAGTTGTTATTGTCACATGTATGCGTGAATATAGACGGGGTTTTGGATTGGATATCAGATTTAATAACCATTTACAGGCCGTAACTACAAGTAAGTACAACACTATTGCTATTTCCACACTTCACAAAATCACCCTAAGTCTTTTCCAGCCCGCAGTGTCTTCGCTAATAGTTGCCTGGTAATGGCGTCTAACAATGTCTATTCTTCTACTTGAGGAGTCCTCTCTGAACGGTGTCTTGCAATTCTCTCAGTGCTTCAACTGATTAGCTTCAAGGCTGGCGGCCATTTCATAACAACCTTCTTGTCTTCTATTGACAGCCTTACTTTCAGTTGACTGTTGCTGACTCTTTTCTTCAGAAATGAACTGACTCGGTCGCCCAAGTTGCCTTCCTTATAACTCCTCGGCACGGCCTGCGAAAACAACACCGTTCATTCTCGTATACTAACCGTTTCCGCGGAAATCTGTTTACTGAGCCATTCCCTAGCAACGGCCATATATTCTTGCTTACTAAAATGCTTCTAGCTACTAACGGACGTCATCCGTTGTCTGTTTTGCGGAAATAGCCTAGAAAAGAATGTTTCAGAGCCGTTCTCTAGCAACGGCTCTTTCTTTTGCTCCACATTTCTTGCTTGAGCAAATATGTCACAATATCTTCTCGCCATGGCCTGGAATATCCTCGGGTTGCGGACTGAGGAGACGGCATCTAGATGTGGTGAGTAATGGCGAATATACTGAACGAGCAGCTATGGACAGCGGACCAAGGGTGGTCCTCCATCTTGGGAGTTGGGCTGGGGTTAATATCCCCTCACCGTAGAAAAAGGAGCTTCTCAAGATAGTCTCTAATTCATATTGTTATACAGTTAAGTATTTATTTTCCTTGTGTATTATTTGCCTTTCCGCCTAACGATTTGTTTCTCAGTAGACCGTTGTCAAGTAATAGTTGCAGCCTGCATTTGCCAGTGTTGTAACCGCATATCGCTAGGTCACTGCAGGGCCCGCAAACAAGTTGTCTGCTCCAGATTTCCAGCTCACGCTACGCCAAAAAGGAGTCAATTGCAATAAACAATGCAGACCGACGTCCGGATAGACGGATTGTAACCTGAGGGGCATTTCAACAACTACAGAGATAACATGAGAATTATAGTGGGGTACATTTTGTGAACACTAAGACAGTGATGTCGCCATAAGTGCTACTGTAGCTTTAATCAGCAGTTCCAACAGTGTGATCACCCCTAACACTAAAGCCTGAAACTGGACAAGCTCAATTTCTCACAACATGTGTACTCTGGATCCAGTTTAGTACTGTCACCCCATCTACTCAGTATTTTCAAAGAAATTTCCTTACCGAAATTCTATATGTATTTTTTTTCATCCCCATCTTATCTACACGCATAGCCCATCGTAGCGATCGTAGCTTCCCAGGTTTCTTTGTCTCAATTATCTTTACAATTCTACAGGTGAAAGATGGCTTTATTGCTATGTAATACCAGCAGTTGCCCAGTTATCTTCATCCTTCGTGGGATCATATATTCTCCTGAGCTCTTTGGTTCCAAACATTTCTAATTTATGTTCTTCCATCAAAAGATACTGTGTTCCACTCCCATACATTACAACATGCAAAATTATTGTTTCGGAAAACCTGTTAGCCATTTTTTACATTGCAATATTTGACTTGCAGTCTTTAGTTTGATATATCGCTGTGTTCTTTGTATACCTGACGTCTTATTTTCCCACTGATGTGTAGTCTCAGATAAGAGGATCTGAAATTACAGCCATTTTAATTAATGTTCGCTGAATGATGATCTATTGCCCCAAACAGAAGTTTGCTGGCGCTTTGGGGATTTATAGTAGATTGCATTCGTACACCGTTTGGTCTCTTTGTGCGAATCTCATTTCTGGTTGTATATCATCATCATGATGATCATCATAGTCGTCATCATCCTCCTGGCAACACAGGATGCTTTCCGGTTCGTGAGCTTTTATTCCTACGCCCAGTCAGAAGACGGAGGAGTTCTCTTGTTGGCTATTCCTGGTTGCCGGCGAGCATCTGTATGAGCATCTGCTTCGAGGCAGAAAATAGCAGCATAACAGCACAAACATCTTCCCTTCAAATCCCTTACAATCGAACTTCCCTATATGTTCTTATGATTGAGTTATTTTTAAATTTAAGGATACCCTTGCGGTCACATAGATTATTGACTAGATTTTTATTGAAAGATAATAAAATTAAGGATTGGGTATGAGGCTACCATGGCCTATTTCAAGGCATATCCAAATATTCGCCTGGAAAGATTGAGGATAACAAAGAAAATTTTATTTAGGTTAGCCCGTAACCCGGACAAGATTCAAACTTAGTGCCTTGAATACAAGATCGGGTGATTTTCGCTGCACCAGCTTAATAGGCGAAATAATGTTAAATGTCTTATTTCCATTTGACACTATAAAACCTGTGCAGTTAATGCGGCATTGTCAAATATGACAAGAAGCAAGCAAACTAAACGTGTTGTACGTGGAAAATTGATTGTACGAAACAGGTCTAGGCAAGTTGTGTAAGATGGTGGGTGTTAGGAACATGCTAACGGAAAGAATGAAGTGTCTAAATGTGGAATTTGAGTTTCTCGTGGCAGTCACTACGGCGATTATTGTCTTCCTGGAGGGGCACTATGCTACAAACAGGAAGGTCACTCGATTTTTCAGTTTACCTAATCCTTCTAGCCGCACTATGGCCCTCGGAGTCGACTCAGGCTCTAACAAAAATGAGTACCAGGAATCTTCGTTGGGGTAAAGGTCGACAAACCTCACCTCCATCTGTGAGCCGATTGTCTAAATAAAGTGTGGGAGCCTCGATATCTCACATCCCTATGGGCCTCTATGGAGTGTTACAGGGATAGCTTTACCTTTTTATTGTTTTCTGGGATGTGACACTGTGTGATCTATTGGAGCTATACCTATGTTTTGGAGGAAAAAGCTACCTCAATCTTCAGCTTCGAAGAATGAAGGGTGTTCCTCCGACAGGTCAGCAGACTTCTTCCAGATTACACGCCTCCCGTTTTAGTAGCTTTGTCCTAGCTTAATCTCTAGGCATGATTTTGCCTCTCCCGGTATATGATATTCCACAACGTTCGCTGTGTTCTTCGGTTCCTCATTCGGGAACTAGCCTCTGTTCGAACGATCCAGTAAATGAAAATTGTAAGACAGAGGACCCATCTGTCCCTGATAAGTTCTTGGATCGTTGCTCAAAAACACAGTTTACTACGGTAATTATATGGAAGGTACTAAACCCTCTGAGTATCAATGTTTAATTTGGCCATGTATCGAAATTCTTTTATTTAATAAAATATTGCAGTATCATTGCTTTTGTGACGTCAAGAAACGGGTTTCTGAGCTGCTGTGGAGAGACTGATTAATCAGACATTGAGTAAAATCTCATTAGCACATGAGACCTACAGATTTGTATGTACTGTGAGACGTTTTCAAGTTTTTTTGTGCCTTGTCGTGGGCTAGAACCAGCTCCTCGCTCGTTTTAGTTACGTAATTATACCACATTGTGTTACAGGTGTGAACATACAGCCAGTAGTTCCTGATTGACTGTGACAAAGCTTTCTCAAATGTATGTGTTACCATGGGCTCTGCTTCGCGCATTCACAGACCATTCATGACAACATGTATTGAAAAATATTACGAAAAACAAATTCTAATGCGGCCCATACACGTAAGAGTCTGGCTCGCGAGTCCGGCTCGGCGAGGAAGGGCTCGGATTAATTTCACCTCACATGTCTGAGCGTGGCGACCAACACATGGACGAGTTTGGCTCATTGGAACCCGAGCCGGGTCGGACTCGCGAGCCAGGCTCGTACATATATGGGGCTCTAACGCCAAAGGAAAAATGGTAGTGACTTCACATTTTCATAGAGCAGCTCGAGAAAATCACGAAAATCGTCAGTTAGGATTAGAAGTTATTAATCTGAATTTCGAAACGGGAATTCCCGATTACAAGACCGGATTTCTAGTCTCTATGCCTAGACGTTAATTTTTGCTAGAAAAGACGCGTTACCAGCATCCAAAGTTTATCCTTTAGGCCACCCATCAGAGTGCTGTGGGCACAATGGTGACTTTCACTGTCTGGCCCACCCAGCCATTACAATGGGCTAAGCTTCTGCTGACATTTCCTGTTGCGCGGATCCACACAGCTGTGTGTTCAGTGAGAAGCCCTCAAAACTAAAAGTATGGCGGACGCAGAGAAGGAAACGCCTTTGATTCTTTTCAAAGAAATGAATATAAAATAGTCATTATTCACAGATGAAACCCTTGGTGACTAAGAACTTTCCAGAAAAAAAGCAGTCTCTATAAATACACTAAATGTGAAACAGTCATTATCATTGTGATTTGTATTTTCATTCTTTCAGGACAGTGATTGCCGAGCAGGCTGGCTCACGGGGTAACATATCTGTATTGAATTCTGGAGGTATCCGGTTTGAATCTCTTGTGGGAAACCGACTAACATGACTGAGATATTTCATGGCTTCCCACAATCCCCTCCAAGAAAATTCCGGCAAAGTACCTTCATCATTTGAAATTTTTGCATAATATATATTCAGAAACTATTTTCTAAAAGAAGTTATTGAAGGAAATATAAAGGGGCGGATAGAAGTGACAAGAAGACGAAGAAGAAGACGTAAGATGCTGGATGACCTTGGGGACAGAAGAGGATACTCTCATTTGAAGGAGAAAGCTCTAGATCGCATTAAGTGGAGGAATTGTTTTGGAAGAGACTGTGGACCTGTCGTCTGACAGATTACTGATGATGATGATGATGATGATATATTCAGCTCGTACCTCACAAGAAACACATTTCGTCTCCGCTACATATACCTACCGGTTAATGGTGTGTAGAGGAACAGACACTGTTTATTCTGAGAACCATACGAAACATAAAGATACACTCCCTAGAGCAGAATGCAGAGGTTATTATGTTAAAGCAGGTGATACACATAGCAACAACTGGGCTTTAGGGGTTAAATTAGGCCACGATCGCATCGTTACACTTACTGACTCATGGAGTTCATCCCTTCTTGAGGAGCCGCCAATTCTGCAGCTGTTCAAGAATTTCCCAGCATTTTACGGAATCCAAAGGTTCGCTACCGTGTTCACAAAAGCCCTCCACTGGTCCCTATCCTGAGCCAGATCAATCCAATCCATACCATCTCACTCTAACTCTCTAAGATCCATTTTAATATTGTCCAACCACCTACTCCTTGGTCTTTCTAGTGGTCTCTTTCCTCCTGGTTTTCCCACCAATATCCTATATGTATTCCTCGTCTCCTCCATTCGTGATAAATGCTCTGCCCACCTCATCCTCCTTGACTTGATCATCCTAATTATACTTGGAGACGAGTGCAAGTTATGAAGCTCCTCATTATGCAGTTTTCTCCAACCTGCTGTCACAGAAGTGTAGCAGTCGCCGAGAGCAGTGGATGTAATTGTGATACTGCCCAATGGCACTAACTGTGAGATTGTGAATTGTGTGAATGTAAGAGCGAATGTTGAATAAATTCGCTATATCCAAGACGGCGTGAAGTTATTTGTCGCGTGACATATACCCAACACGTGACAATTTGGTGTCACTTCATCTCTCTTCGGTCCAAATATACTCCTCAACACCCTCAGTCTCTTTTCCTCCCTTAATGTCAGAGATCAAGTTTCACACTCACACAGTCTTTCCAATTTGTTATTCACTATAATCCAGTGATTTTAGACAGCATTGTTAAACAAATAAGCAGAAGAACTTCGATTACTTCGCGACCTGGAAGTTTAGGATACGTAGTGGCTTCTGCGGCGAGCGGTCTAAGGCATGCACTGTCTTCGCTCGCTCGGAAACCGGGGTCGTGATTTCGAATCCCATCCAGGGCATGGATGTTTAGTGTTTGTGTGTGTGTGTGTGTGTGTATGTTTTTCTGTGTTTGTGTACAGGTAGAGGCCTTGCGACGAGCCGATCATCCGCCCAATGAGTCCTACCGGATGTCTAAGATCTCGTAAATCGAAGTTAAACGGAGAGTTTCATGGAGGTAGACCAAGGCCCAAATTTGGGCTGTAGTGTTAGAGGAATGACATCTGCGGCGCTTCAAATCAGTTCCATTCCATCCCGTCACTCGTACCAGCTCGTTCTGGGCACGTTGCCTTCACTGCAGACAGTTGCAGACATTTGCAGACATGACGTTAGGAGGTTTGCAGTCACTTTCATAGATAAGTAGCGCCACTCGAAGCCGTTGTGCGTACGGAAACAACGCTGACCGCACACCACTTCCGTTACAGAATTGTTGATTACTTCTAATTTTTATCACAATTTTACATTTGCAGCATCGAATGAGTTGGTGACATTGATAAAAATCATGAGTACTTGAGGTGTCAGTCGAATATTATTTGTAGTGTCTCAAGTATGTAGTATATACACGAAGTTATTGTAATTATGAAGAAATTCGACCTGAAGATATTGAAGTATGCACAGGTTTTCAACCCTCCTGGATACGAATACTTTTTTTTTCATGCCGTCTCTGCGTGTGTACGAGGTATATACTAATCTCCGCCTCGCTAGTGCTTAAACGGTTAGACTAATTTTATCCATGTTCTGTCCTGAAGAGTCTAATATCCTACGTCGATACCAGCTCCGAAAATCAGGGGATGCATCGAATTGGACTCAAAACAAAATGAAAAATTTCTCGTACACGGTTCCAACAATTCTGATTAAGTTTCAATAAGTTATCAAGGCCGTGCCCCTAAAGAGATCTGCATAGGTAGTATCTTCAGGAAGTCATCGGTATGTGCACTAAGGGCCAAAATCCGATATATAATTTTTCTGGAAATTAGCTCTACCAGTGAGACAGATTTCGTTTTTGTTCAGTATTCAGCAATAAAAATGGTCTTACCTAGCAACGCTTTCAGTTCTTTTGTACAATAACCTAGTCAAGGCTGTCGTGTATCGGAGAATATGTGCAGTGCCTTTCTAGTGTTCTTTTTGATCCAGATGAGGGATTTTCTCTCTCATGGGGTGAGGCAGTCCACTTAGTACTCCGGCCAGAGTTTGGCATATTGTACCAGTCCCAGATGATGATGATGATTGTGGAGCAGTCTGTGGAATGCGAATTGACAGGAGAAACCAAAGTACTCTGAGAAAACCTGCCCCAGCACCACTTCGTCCACCACAAATCTCACATGACGATATCCGGGCTCGAACCGGGACCGCCGTGGTTGGAGGCCGGCGACTAACCGCCTGAACTAGAGGCCGCGCCATAGCTCAAGCGGTTAGTCGCTGGCTTCCCACCGCGGCGGCCCGGTTTCGATCCCGGGGTCTGGTCAAGTGGGATTTGTAGTGGACAAAGTGGCGCTGGGGTAGGGTTTCTCCGAGTACTTCGGTTTCCCCTGCCAATCTTCATTCCACCAATTGCTCCACAATAACCTTCACCTATCATCTGGGGCTGGTACAATAGGCCAGAAGTGGCCGCAGTACAAGGGACTTAGTCCCACCCCACTAGCATTAAAAATAACCGCCTGAGCTATGGCACTGCATGCAGATTAAGGATTACAAACACGATTTGTTGTCAATCGAACAGCGCACACACTTGGAGCTCTTGCCTCGCGTCCCTGCTTGAGGAACACCGATCTGAACTAAAGCATAACGATACAGTAAGAGAGGGAATGCATGTTACTCTCCGCCCTTTTCATGGTGTATACAACGGATCAGAAATGTACTATTTCTCTCTGTGGTCACAGGAAGAGTAAACCCGCGACATTCCCATCAAAATATGTAAATATGTGCCCCCGTACTGGGAAATCACTTACAAAGTCAGCCGTTTTTCCACGGCAACTTTATTTTGAATTTACTGCCTTAGAGGCAGAAATGGTAGTTCACAAACAAGAACGACGATCGACGTACGTTTTGACCCTTTCAATCTACAGTTATAATTTTTAGTGACATCTATAGACGACTTGGGGCGTACTTACACAGTGGCAACAGACCGTCACTAGACGGGATCAGCACACTGTGGCGAGAGGTGAAATTGGTAGTGAATATGTTAAAATGTGTGCTGAAGCCGTATATTTTATGTTTATTTCTGACGAGCTGTAACTGTACACACCTATACCGGATCTGACTTACACATGAAGTTTATTTTTCATGCCCCAAGTAAAAACCATAATATTAGGTACTAGTAACACGTTGGGATTGCAAAGTTATGCTGATTATATTAATTTAAATGCAAAGGGTTTATTTACGAGTACCTGATTTAATAAAATCTCTTAATTATGATAAACTGTTGAAGGTACATATGAAGATCTTGCCCAGAAAGTTTCACTGATAGTCCTAAATATATGAATAATCCATCCATGATATGTATTTATCACCGTCTAGTTATATAAACACAATTGTTGAAATAAAAGTATCTCCTTTATGATACCTGTCCACCTCTAACGCAGTTGACTTCAGCATTTAATGATATTTCGCAAATGAAAGCGGACAATTAAGGAATGGAATCCTGAATCACCAGAATGCTGTACCCGTCTGGCAATCACCGTCTCATGATTCTAAGAGTGAGAGCTGCCAAGCAGGTCCTCTTATTGACAATGTAAGTCAGATATCTTAGTAAAAGTAGCGGCCACAAACGTGGAGCTTTATATTCGCGGAATTCCTGTTTCTATTCAGCACATGCTATTTTACTTCAAATAAAAGAGCGTAAGAATAAAATATATAAAACTATAATTCCAACTTTTAGTTTCTTCTCTAGCTCTACAGCCCCCTTGGGCCCTGGCCTCTGATTTTTCAGTTTCATGATCATTTAACAGACGGTAGGACTCCTTGGACGAGAGATAAACCCGTCGCAAGGCCCCTATCTAAACACAGGACAACACACAAACACAAAATAAATACATACAAATACCAAACATCCATGCTTTGTGTTGGATTCGAACCCACGATCCCGGCTTCCGAGCGAGACAATGCATGCCTTAGACCGCTCGGCTACCGTGACCGGCACCTTTTACTTTACAAGGGTGAAAATCTTTGTTTATTTCCCCATTGGGTAGTGCGTAGATCGAAGATGTTTGATGGGGTAATAGAGGAAGTAAGAGGAAGACAGAGAAAATTACAAAGTGGGAACTTCATAACCTGTATTGCGCTCAGAACAGTTTCACGGTTGTTCAGTCAAGGAGGATGCGAGACACGTAGCACGCCTGAGAGCTGAGAGGGGTTGCTACAAGCAACTTCATTGAAAGCCCCTATATTCGGAAGGTCAGGTATAATATGCATATAGCAGGTTCATTTCATTCAGAGGGTGAACAACGATTCGACCTTGTATTTCTAATGTAAGATGGGAATTTGCAGTCTAACAAAGAAACTAAGTTCGTGTAGCTGAACCCTTCTTGAGAAGTCACCAGCCGCTAAGCTACTCAAGAATTTCCCAACATTTCATTGAGCCCGAACATACATTACAGTGTTCATAAGAGCTCTCCGCTAGTCCCTATCCTGGCTAAGATGAATTCAGTTCATATCACCCCATCCTATTTCTGTAAGATTCATTTTGTATTGTGCTCCCACATACCTAATGTCCCTCTAAACATTTGTGGAAATGTAAGATTTGAGGTTTTCACGGCGGTGACTGTGAAGAATGCCGTCTTCTGGGATATGACACCGTGTAGATCCTCTGTGAACCGACGTTTCGGAGTAACGTATCGCCTCCATCTTCAGGATAGAAAAATCCTCTAGCGGGGAACCAGCTTGAGGAGGTCACTGCAGACTACAGATCCTGACGGTCCACACAAGATCTACACGGCGTCACATCCCAGAATATGGCATTCTTCATTTTTGGAAATGTTGATCCGCCATGCCAATAATAGCCTGTACCGGACATCTTAAACAGGAAGTTCAGGAAATCCGAACCGTTTCAGTCATCAGGTGTACGGCGGGAAGGGATCCTACTCGGCTAGATCCGTTAGAAGGAGCCAGTATCCATGTTAACTCCACTGTACAAGCTGTAACAGGCCCAACTGAATGATATTTGCACCGCCTCACACCTGATCACAGAAACCGACGGAGTTCCCAAAACTTTGAGTATATGAAATCTGCACCAGATAATGAAAATAAAGATAAATTTGTTCATGTCCTTAATTAATTAAGCACTATGCGATGAAGATACATGGAGGATTGGCGGTATAGCTTCATCATTCTATCATTCTTCACCTCGGCACTGAGTAGAGGTGAGTGGTCAGCTTCACTCCCCCGCCGNCCCCCCCCCCTTCTCCCCCCCCCCCCCCCCCCGGAGAAAGATTTTCCGATGACCATTGGATAGAAGATTTGCTTGGCTTGACCCCAGAGCCGGTCTGAACGCTATGGAGAAGGGACAATTTTGCCCCTGCCGCGAACCGCACCCCGGCCATTCAGCCCAAATCCCATCGCTATAGCGACTAAGCTCTGCCGAATCTACAATGCACAATGTCGGACTTATAATATTCGTGTAGTGAAACAACCTTCATCGCGGAACTTGTCAGAATCGCAGCGGACATTGTCCATCATCGGAGGTGTATTTGTTATCTATAATCTGGCAGAATTGGAGATGTGGTTTCGAAAATTAATTTATATTGGCATTCCAGAACTCCGAATGGAAATTAACAAGTAGCGACGGTGGTAAATCACTCTCCTAAGTTATTTTATCCAATCATCTTGTCCATTAGCCTCAGGATTAATGTGTAATGATTCTCTAAAAGAATTTTAACAACCTTTGAATCATTACAATGCAATTTTTTAGATCTTGTCCGTTGTAGGGAATATATATAGTATGACAATCATTTCAAGACTTGGCTTTCCTCCGGATTTCATATTACTGGCTGTCATTACACTGGGAGTTCCTATCGTTTTAATTTTTGATATAGTGACAGCGGTGGGATTCGATCCTAGAATCTCTTCGATGCCGACCACCGTCATTAGAATAGAAGCTAAAAAAGTATAACAAGTGTCAGTAATGACAACTGGACACCTGCTGACTGGAAGAGAGCCAAGTACCGGAGCGCCATCAGTGCTACACGTTACCAGCTTCCGAGATTGGACAGTATCCAGTGGAGTCGCTACGTACATGAAGCATGTCATTAAACTAAGGAACTGTACAAGAATGGCTTCTAAAAAGGAGTCCTTCTATTGGTGTCCCAAAGGACGTAATCGTGATTTTCTTCAGACTCCTTCAGAATTGGAGGTACGACTCATCTCGCCGATAATGTATTGTAGCTTGTTTAGCTACTGAAGACGCGGTTTGGATTGTTAATTGATTTTATTAGCAATCTACAAGTCGTAACTACAATTACTTATAACACTGTTACTGATTTACACAACTTACACTCACTACACACTAATATTTTCACTCTTATCTACTTTAGTTTTTAGGTATTCAGTCCGAGAACTCTCTCACTGTCACTTAAACATTCAAACACTCTCAAATATTGAAATCTGTTCTGTCTCTAACTATCATTATATAACATCCTCGCCGACAACGCACAGAAAAGAGCCTATATTGCTGGAACATGTTTACCGAGCGATTGCATAGCAACGGTCGCGGCACGGACCCCATACAAAGCCTGTTACGTGATAGCTACCACTGTTGCGGTGTGACGTCATTGCATATCCTCGTTGTTCCACTGTTACCAGCGTGTATCGCATATGTTTACCGGTCCGTTACCCAGCAACGCTCTGGCCATCCACGTTACAGTGTATTTCATGTAGCTGAGTGTGAGATGGCTTCCACGTCTCTTAGATGGGCAAGTAATCTGAACGCATTCTAGGAGCACAGCCTCTAACGAGAAGTGTGGTTGGCGTCTTTCCCAGTATCGAACACTTCATCTCCACAGCCTTCCTTAACGCCGGGAGCTATGAGAGGTACCGGCTGTTTGCGAAGTATGTGTTATTGCTTACTAGGCCGTTGTAATGAACTCCACCTGTCTTGTTCCGCAGCTCAAACGAGCAATGCTGATCTGTGATTACTTCATTCCAACTGCAATACAATAGCGATATGCGTAATAGGAATTCTATAGCCATCAATCACCTGTTGTGTGTACGCCTACACACGGCAGAGCTCTCATATGCACGGGCTGTGTCCGTAATAGCAACTTACTGAAGGTAGCTTAAATATCATTGTTTGTATGCATGTTTGTTTGTAACAGAAGAAAGCGCGATATGATTTATATTGTTACGCGCAAAATGGAATACTCTTTCTAAAAGCGTACTTTACTTCTGTATATTCAAGAGTTTAAAGAGTTTATGAGAAATATGAGACAAAACGTTTAATAAAATGTATAAATGAACCTCAAACACAACACAATTTATTGCTGTTTGCTTGTGCTTTAAATAATTGTACAGAACTATTAGGCTTATTAGGGAGTCTATCCATCGTCTTGTATATAGAAGACAAATACTTTAAATAACTGTTCATTATTTATACACAGCTCGCCAAAAGAGAACTGCAGATAGCATGTTAAAGACCTACACGTTGACTTGAATCAGTAAGAANAAATCCCAGAAGACTGCTTTCCTCATAGTCACCGCCGTGAAAGCCTTAAATCTTACAAGAATTAGTATATTTGATACTTCGGAAAATAAACCGTTAGTGGTAATCAGACGTGTTTGAGATGCTTTTTCCTTCATATTATTTTATTTAAGCATCCTGTTCCATTAAGTTGTCACTTATAATCTGTTTTTTTTTCCGTCCATAATGCAACAAAGATGGCCTCATATGGCCGAAACATGTAGCATTGTGATGTTGCATTTTATTTTAATATTTTAATATGTTAGTAACATTTTATACATTTAACGATCATTGTATGGATTAAATGTGAATCAGTGTTATTAATTTGTTGCATTATAAACGGAAAAAATAGACCATAAGTGGCTTTTTCCTTCATTATGCTCTACCGAACTGTCACAGGTTTCTGGATATGGCGGGCTTTGGTATCAGCAGAGCTGAACCTTTACGTTGTATTCGAGTTGGCTGTCTGACTGGTTGCTTACTCAATCAGATGTGTCACCTGCTGCCTATTTGAGCTCTTTATCTGAAACGTAGTGTAACCTGACGCCCGCTTGGAGTAATGAGTATGGAGGAAAGTACGTGTTCTCAGGATTAGCCTAGCTTATCATATGTCTTATATGTATACCCGTTGCACTGCAGAATGTAGTTAAGATTTGATGGACGAGCCGAACGTTGTTGGAAAAACTGTGGTTTGCAGTGTAGGCCTACTAATAAACCTTCTATAAATTACATTTGCTACGGTAGCAGGTCTGTAGCAAAAGCTACCAGAATGCTGTTTTGTCTGATTATGAGCCACGTCGTATTTCCATATCCTAACCACATATGTTGCCGTTACAAAAAGAAAGTTTGCGGTTTCCAGCTGAAATTTATTTAGTTACCTACCAGTATTTTCATGCAGAAATTCGGTAATTGCTTTGAGGCCTTACGACCTGTGTTTTACAGGGAGACCCAGAGGCTGAGTCCTAATCTCTTACATTTAAGATAACAGAAGATGTAACAAAGGAAATGAAGACTAATTTGTAAGTGCAGGGATTTGTATTCATTATTGAGAGTTTACAATACATGTAAAGGTAAAGTCCTCCCTGCGCTCAACGAAATAACAACTTCGCCATGAAGGTGTATGGGGGAGTGGATGTATAGATTCACGTTTTCTTGACCTCGGCACTAGCTGGAAGTGAGTGGTCAGCTTCACGCCCCGGCCGATTTAACCCCTGGAGAAGGGCCCCCGATATCTATTGGATAAGAGGTTGGGTGGGCCCCAGAACCGGTCTGGACAATTTGGAGAAGAGAAAATTCTTCACCCTACCGGGCCTCGAACTCCGACTCCTCCATCGTCCAGCCCGTAGCCAGTCGCTATCCCGGCTCCCCTACAATACAGGCAGTTAGTAAAATGTTTTCCATTTCAGTGAACGTCAGTGTGAGTACCCTCATATCTGTACACAGCGTGAATTTCTGTTGGAAGGCACGCAGTTGTAGATGGAACATCTTCATATTGAAAAAGTAATATGTGTAAACGCACTGCAAATGCAATGCCCATTGTACGTACACAACTTTGTCACTTGCTCGTCCAGAGGTAGAAGCCAGTTGTCTCATGGTGCTCCATTTGGTCTAGGTGGCCATCGAGGAACTAGACCCAACCGAGAAATCCAGGGAGAACTTTTACGGCTAAGATCTGAAGATTCCGGTATTTTGTAAACTGTTCCATTGATAACTTGCTCGCAGTAATATGACCTTAAACCTGAAGACTTCTTCGGTGGTCGACTAATTGATTTTTTCCAAAATTTAAGCAAATTATTGTCTTAAGTCTTCAGTCTACCAGTCCTTCTTGAATCCAGCAATGAATTTGTTTTCTTTTTTCCCCAAGAAGTCGAAAGTTTGTGTCTGCTGGTGTTTATTATGAGAATCGTATCCAAATATCTCTCTTGACGTCAGATGAAATTCTTCGTGTATTTCTTCTTTCATGTGTGTAGAAAGTTACCATCAAACTTCCTTGAATCATGTCCCTTTTCATCTGACTGTCTTTACGCAGAACGAGAGAAAGAGTGCGGCCAAGTCATGAGCATGACATGGAACAATTCAACGAAAGATTGTGACTTATGGATGTCCCTGTATATAGGATTCTGTTGCTGAACTAGACGGCTTGTTTGCGGCGTAGAGTAATTTGCTTGTGTATCCAGCGAAAACAGGTTATCACTGAAGTTATTTGCGTTGTTATGGGTCGGGTATGGCGTAACGGCGAAACCCGGTTATCTGTTCCCGTCATCGGCCGGGTCAGGAATAATGAACCTAAACGTGTGATACCAATACCAATACCCGTTGTCTATCCCAGCAAGAGACCTTCCGGCCTGGCCATGCCGGGCCGGACTGCGATTCTCTTCACAATGTGATTTCTTTCCAATCAGTGTCTGCGGGCATGCACACCCGTTCATAATGGAATCGGTTAATTGGAAAAGGGAACATGTCCGCTTTCTGCCATTGGACATGCTCCCATTTAAACTTGCAGATAAGTTTGTGAGCCTCGAACCAGATTGCTAACTCGCCGGAAACCAGTTCCTGTAACAGAAAGTTGTTGACTGGCTGACTAACCAAGAAGCCCTAGAATCCAAACTTTTCCTTGAGAAGATTAGAGTTTGTCAGACTGTCATGAGAGTGTCCGCCTTTTATGATAATCGAAGGTTAACTTCAAATTCATATGGATCAGCCATTGTATTGTATCTAGACCCATGTGGATCAAATTCGCGTCCTTATATCATTCGTCTTTAAGACTTCCTGATACGTAATAACTAAATTCTTCAGGGGCAAATTGAAAACTGCCGCTTGGTACCCAAATTAAATGCTAATAATCCAAAAGATATATAATCCATCGCCCATCACAGTGGCCACGCGTTCTAAGACATGAACCGTCTTCGTCCGCTCGAACACTGAGATCGTGGGTTCGAATTCCACTCGAGGCATGAATGTCTGTGTGAGTTTATTCTGTGTTTATGTTGTTCTGTGTGTTGGTAGCGGCCTTGCGACGGACTGATCTCCTGTCCAAAGAGTCTACCGGCTGTAGAGACATATATGGATGGATGGATGGATCATCGGGTAAGAGAAGACTAAATGAGGGCACGCACTACTTCCGCTGCGCTCAGTTCATTTCTTTTCCGCTCCGGGCAGCTCAACTCAGACGTTTGTCTCAGAACTGCTTCAGCCCCATTCGGAATGCCGACGGACCGAAATTATAATTTTCATTGTTTTTGCCTTGCTGTGACTTGACTACGGTATCCTCCGATTCTGTGCGCACGAATATCTGCCAGATGGAACAAGTACGGAAAAATTCACCATCTTTTTTGACTTAATGAGGTACGGAGTGAAGTATTTCAAATGCTTCCTCGTATGCCACAGTGAGTTCTTTCAACTTCTGGATATGTATTCTACTCATACAGAAGCGGGGCACGCGACAGCATAGTTGGTTGAGGCACTATGTTACAAGTCGGAAGGTCGCGCGTTCGATTCCCTATGATGTGGATTTTTCAATTGACCTAATCCTTTCAGCGCGCAAGGCTGACTACCTTACCGCAATCTGTGAGCCGATTGTCTAAAGAAAATTGGGGAGCCTCGACGTCTCACAACCATATTGGCCTTCACGGCCTGTTACAGGAATAGCTTTATCACCTTTAACTCCTACAGGATCATAAATCACATTTTCATGATGCACATTTCTTCACCGAAGCGGTCAGCACTGACTTGAAGTAAGCATGTTTCGTCACAAGTTTACGTTTAGAATGTGCTTTCACGGCGGTAAACATTCATACTGTGGTTTCCCATGTTGTCAAACAAATTTTTAGAACAGGAAGAACTGTATTATAGAAAACTGTTACATGCGAGTCCTGTGTGAGGGACTTCAACTTCCGACTCTGTTACTTAGCTTCATCGTCTGTAGACAGTAAACTTACTTACTTACTTACTAACTTAATCCGTTTCTCTTATACCTTTACTGTATTGAAGTTTTTTCATCATTTTACAGACGGTAGGAAGCCTTGGACGAGTGATCAGCTCGTCACAAGTCCTCAACCTAAACACAAACACAAAATAAACACAAATACATATCAAACATCTACGCCTTTATAGGATTCGAACCCACAATCCCTCCTTCCGAGCGACCAAAGGCAGTACATGTCTTAGATCGCTCGGCTACCGTGACAGGCAGATAGTTAAAAATAACTGATAATAGTAAATCAATATGCCTCTATTTCTCTGTTTTATTACATCTCACCATTTTAATTTATTCGGCATTCCTCTTTCTTTTTTTTTTCTTTGGCACTACAGCCCCAGTGGGCCTAGGCCTACCTCCATGAACTTCTCCGTTCACTTCGGTTTTTTAGATCTTACACATTCGGTAGGACTCCTTGGGCGGGTGATCAGCTCGTCGCAAGGCCTCTCTACCTGTACACAAACACAGAAAAACGCACACACACAAACTAAACATTCATGCTCTGAGTGGGATTCGAACCCATGATCCCGGTTTCCAAGCAAGCGAAGATAGTGCATGCCTTAGACAGCTCGGCTACCGTGACCGGCTCGGCATTCCTCTAACCTTTCAAAATTTCAAACAAATCCATCAACGAGGTACAAAATTACTCAGACTCAAACGAGTGAGTGCATTTTTAAGTATTTGAAGTTTAAATTTCCTCCGTTCTGACTGACAGTACATAAATTCCCACCGTCATGGAAGGGTTAAATTCTTCGTTCATAGGTGGCATATCGCTTTCGACAACTTCCCTTGGATACAGGTTAGGTGAGACAACAATAAGAGAAATGTTGCAAGAAACTTAATGCAGTCTGGGGACCTGTGATGTACATCGCGGCGCTTGAAACAAGCACAGATCAGAGGCCCAAAACCTAAGAGGAATTCTCAAGCAGAAGCATGTGTACTTAATTGGTTGTATTGGAGCCACTGACAGGAAACGTGTAGGCACAAGAAAGCCGCCGGAAACACGGTCACATTTCTACATTAATAAATACGACTCACTACTCATTTACTTGTTCTGTATGCAGATTAGTGCTTTGTGACAGTAAAGTTAGATCGTACAATAAGCCGGGTGACTGGTGTATTTTCCAGGCATCTAACCTTTGCAACAATTTGCATTCAGGAAAATTACGTCCTCTACCATATACAACTTCGTCTGGGCCAGATTTTTCTACACCGAACTTCACTGTAAGAAATGAGGCACTTCCTATGCAGAAGAATTGCATGAGACCATATCCTGGATTGCCGATCGCAGTGGTCGTGAGGTCTGAGGCATGAAATATCTTTGCCCGCTCGAACACTGGGGTCCTGGTTTTGAATTCCACTCGAGGCATGGATGTTTGTCTACGTTTATTCTGTGTTTATGTTATTCTATATAGATAGCAGCCTTGCGACGGGCTGATCCCCCTTCCAAGGAGACCTACCGATTGTCTACAAAATTAAGAAACTGAAAAGAAACGAAGCGTTTCACGGATTCCCCGTGTTCCAGAGGGAGCAACAGGAATATGAATGAATATCCTGGATTGTTTGTTATTAGAAAACGTGTGATTAAAAGAATTTATAACTACAGACACAAAGGAGCTGAAAGGATTTTCATGAAATTTAACATTTCGGATTTATACTTAAACGTATCGATGAATTACAGTTTTGGTTATAATCAGACAAGTAAAGGACACTTGGTGTCAAGACCTAAATGCCTTTGTGCTCTCATGTCGAAAGCTGAAAACGAAGCATAAGATATGAAACACATATTTCATCCAATACACTCCTTATATAAATCGAGGCAACCAAAAGCGACAAAATAGTCACTCTGTGCGAAAATCATCTATCTTTTTGGTAACTAAAGGAAATATTCGTGCTTCGTAGAGGCTCGGCAGTTTCCGACTTATCTCGGCATTCTTCCATCAAACGTCAGACTTGTTAGGCATAATAATCTATCGAGAGAATACTGGGAGGTCTGAACGGAGCGGATCCGAGCGGATGTGGTGGGCGCCCTTCTTAACATAACGATCCTCTTAAGTGCAGTTTGATATATTCCGACGTTTCGACTGCACCCGTTCCCTTTATACTCAGGGTACATTAAAATGGAGATTTCAGGATATTCTGAGGCAGAGGGATCTCCCAGAAAGTTCCCCATCGACGAAACTACACGGTGTCATATCACAGTAGAGCATAATCTTTAGAATTACTGTTTTTTTTGTCCATCGTCTGGTGTTTTAAAAGCTAGAGAACACGGCGTTTCGGAAACTGGATTTGTTTCCGTCCTCAGGTGGGGGAGGAGACGCATACTCAGTTGGGTCACTTATAAAGAACTAACCTCATTCAAACTAGTGACTGAGGTTGGCTCTTTCTAAGGTATCCAGTAGGATAGGTATCCCCCCCCCCCTACCTGAGACGTTGTGTTCCCTAGTTTCTAGAATACCGGACGATGGACGAAGTCCAAAAACGCAGTAATTCTGAGTGTTATACACCATCGCCAGGACAGTTTAGAATGAACTCGATCATAATCTTGATATTAACGACCATGAGAGATTTCAAAGGATGGTTATTAATTAGTGACATCCCACGAAGGGAGGATGGTCATTGCGATAATGATGATGACGATAATAATAATAATAATAGTAGTAGTAGTAATAATAATAATAATAATAATGATAATAAATTTAGTTAAATTCTTTGTTTGTTTACCTGCTTACTCAACAGCGCAAAGGCAAATTATAAAATAAGCACGAGCAAAGCTGGAAACACACACATACAGAGACAAAAGTGAAAACTAAGCTACTTTTGTAATGTAAACTATAATAAAAATGCAGTAAGTACAATTGCGCCAGGCTTTGTATGGCGAGGGGAAACATGTTCGTTCATGCTGTGTATCATTAATGCTTTCGTAAGAAGAAATAACCAATATAAAACAGGACTAAAGAAAAATGGGGTTGGTTCCAAATATGTCAACTCCCTTGCAAACAACATTAGCATCTGAAGCGCAGCTAGTGGGGGGACAGTTTTTGCTGAACCCAAAGCTACTGAACAAGGCAGAGCCTCTGATATACCGAGCAGCAACTGAAGACGTACAGTTTCAAATAGAGACGCAGAGACTTTACAACGAAGATGAATCTAAAAAAGGAATACCTCATCGATCAGGTATCTCCTCTTATATAAGTTGTTTAATGGTGATAGTGAAGTTTACGCTTTAATGACAGCAATAATAAGAGATTTAACTGTTGTTCTGACGTCTGAAATTCGTGTAATTTTTCCGTGTTTCCGGTGAGACTTCACCGAGTGGTGCCTAGATAAATAGACATATATTTGTTTATATTGAGGGGCGATAACGCTACACGCATTCATAATCTTGCTATATGTCAGTCGCAGGCTCCGGCCAACTTGAATCTCTAGAGACAGAAGCTGCGGTATATATTGAATGGGAGGCCGTGTTTGTCCCAAGAAGCATGGTGTACGCAGTGGTAAAAGGGAGACTTCCAATATTTCTACCGGATAACGAACCAGTCTGTAGAAATCTCTGATTTACGATGACGCAAACAATAATCATGTCATGATGATTACTTTGTATTGCCGTATTCTTATGAAACACAATATCAGCATCATTTAAGGGAAATATAAATTACTTTACCACTCATGTGCAACGGAGCGTAACTTTAGCAACACCCGGTGATTTATAAAACATGATGTAGGCATCGTAATAACATCACCACTAGTCATAAATCGTGCCGACAGGCCAGCACTTGACATAATATGAGACGCAATATTTGCTTAGAAACTATTATTGGAAGGACCCCTTGCACGTAAATTACATCTGGTGTCACCTTGTTGGGTCTGTCCTGGCTCGAGTCATTGTATTGTTCAGCTGGTACCATACGTTCCTAGGTAGGTGCTTTCTCTACTGGAGATATGCCCCCTGTGAAGTCCAGCTTTATGTCATATCTTAACGGAGAGCTCTCTTTTTGGTGGTCATTTTCTTTCATGTCATAGGCTTTATTACTAATAAAAATGTCAATTTCATGGAATTTGAGTTTTTTTATGGTGATTTCTCTGAAGAGTACAATCTTCCGGCACGTGACGCCGTGCAATATGGAAGAAGTTACGTATATTTCGGATGACCTTACTGCCTCCAAATTCAGGGTTGAGGAATAAACAACGTTAACTTTCTCTGAAGACAGAAGCAGCGGGCTGCTCCTACACTTTAACAAATTTCTGCCATACTGCATGACGTAATATACTAGAAGATTATGTTCCACATAGTCGCCGCCGTAACAACCTCGAACACCATCCAGCAAAAGCTGGTCCTTTTTGTTGCCCGAATCTAGTTTTTATGAATAGCGCTGTCAATATAGCGACTGGCTAGAGACTGGACGGCTGTGGGGTCGGAGTTCAAGCCTCGGTGAGGGCAACATTTTTTTCCTCTTAAAGTCGTCCAGACGGGCTCTGGGATTCATCCAGCCTCCTATAAAATAGGTACCGGGGGCTTTCCTTGGGGGTAAAGAGGGCAAAGCGTGAAGCTGACCACTCATCTCCAACTAGTGCTGAGGTCAAGAATATATGGATCTGTACATCCACTCCCCCATACGTTTTCATGGCTTGGAGCTTAATTATTTAAGTACAAGGAGAAGTTTTACCTTTACCATACACATATAATGTTACACGTATCAGGACCATGTTTGGTTCATATCGTGATGTATAGGGCTTATACGAGTATATTAATGGGTTAAAGCATCTAGCGTTTAATTGAACCGGGGAGGAATCCTGTTTGCCAGTTAACGAAAATAACATTTTATTTCTTACGACCCATTTGCAAACCAGAACTGTCATTAAGATTAATGTTTATCTTCCCTCTCATAAAATATCTTTCTGCATACTTCCATCTGTAATAATTTCTTTGGATGAACGATGTACACCCCTTAACATACCTCGTGTAATTATATTCCTTATTGAATCCTCCAACGGTCTGAAGTGGGTTAAATTTTGTACTAATTGGTGACCATAAAGCTGTTATCTTCATTTCATTCATCATTTCCTTTGCAATAATCAAATCTCTAGTCATCAAGAGTTCATATTTTGACTAACGTCTTCTCAAAAATGCACATTCTAGTTGATCCATTCGTATCCTTAGCGGTCATACTGGTCTCTGTTTTATACGCTTTATACTATCACGTGTATGAGTGACTATAGACGGGGTTTGGATTGGTGACTAGGTTTATTCACCATTTTAACACACGATTTGTGATTACAAATATTTGTAACTCTAACAGTCTCGCTGGTTTACACACTCTAAAAATCATTGTAACTACAACGCACGAGTCTCCGGTGTCTTCACATGTAGTTAGCTGGTCACGCCTTCTAACAGTCTGAGATTCTTTAGCTCCCGCGCTCACTTCGTTTCCCAGTGGCTAATACGCCACGACTCCGAACAATTGTTTCAATTGACTAACTCCTAGGCGGGCGGCCATCTCGCACCAACCTCCTAGTCTTCTCTTCACAGACTGACTTACAACTGACTACTGCTCGGCTTGTGTCCTCGTTATACTCTTCGCACCGACTGCGTAGAAAGCACCGTTTCCTACAGTTTCTCCATTGTTGCGCGTGGACTCGTTGCCATGGGAATCTGTTTGCTTCGCGTCGCAGCCTATTAATATCCTGATTTATATAAATCCCTTAGTATTTTTAGAACACGAAAATTTGAGAGGCTATAGAGGATCAGACATGTAGGACGCTTCGAGGATTCAATAAATATGCAGAATTTTGGTGGAAAATCTCTTTGGAGAGCGGACATTTGCCAAGTATGGGAGGAGATGGAAGGACTAAACACAAAGAACGCATAGAACTCATGAAATCAAAGTCGACTATATGAACAAATGAAACCAGTATGGTGTCCGAAATGAGGCCAGTAAATTTTTATGACGGCAACTATATATTTATTTGCTTATAAAGTTTGGAGGATCCTGAGCCAGTTTCATCACCTCAGATTCTCACATTACAGAGCATCAAGTATATCTTGTATGTTATTGTCCAGTAATCGTCTTGAAATAGTGTTTTTATAACACCAAATTTTTCCAAGTCTTCTTGTGAACACACACTTGCTTTAGGTCATAGATTTATTTCCTGTAACGAGGATTTTACTTACTAGTACCACAGAGTTTTAAGTGTGTAGGATAGGGGTGAACTTAAATTGTGCTCCAAGAGTGTCTGAAAGCAAAAGGTCAGCCACATTTCGTCACCAGTCTGACCCAACCAGGGTAGTACCAGAATACACATCTGTGTGTAACGGATAAACCAGATTTACGTTCAGATATAGCGTCGATATTGAGCGCCAAGTTGGGAACTGTTTCTAGCTGTGAAACTTTGTAAAATTTGAAGAAATAAACAAGAACAAATTTCTTACATAATTGTCATGATGTAGGAAGGACTTCACTTACTACATTAGTAATTGTAAGCGGAGGTCACGAAATCTTAGCTTCGCTAATGATCTCAAGCAGTAAGACAGGATTAAGTATCATGCTCAGGTGGCAGACGAGAGGAAACGGTTATTTATGAAGAGTAAAGAGAGCAGCAGAGAAGAGGCAGGTATGCGCCTGAACACGACGCGCAGATATGTCCCAAGCGCTGGACAAGGCGGCGAGGTGAACTTTTCAAAACAATAAAAATGCCAGAGATACGACTCAAGATTATGAACAATCGCTGTACGGTCGAAAATAATCCTTAAGTGTCTTAAAATGCATTCACAGTGACTTTTGATCTCTGTAAACTAATTAAAAGAGCTCTTGTAAAAATTCAAATGAACGTCTGTTAGTAATGAACAGGGCCCGGATTTTGATGACCTGAAAATTTTTTAAAAATGTCCGAAGGAATCCAGAAAAATTACCTAAAATATGACCCAAAAATGTAATATGTCAGAATATCTATTAATTATTTTAAAATGTATTTTTAATCTTTATTAACACTGAACTCATCTTTACTCTTTTAAGTTGGTCCTCGTTTTTATGTTGAAAATTAAGCTATATTGATTGAATTTGAAGCTAAATGTTTTAATACGATTTTTTCTATCTTGTTAGAACGCTTATCAAATGTGCATATACGTTTTTGTATTCCAACATTTAAGTCTTACCTCATTCAGAGTTGCAATAGATGAGAGTCAACATGCGGAGATTCTCGAACGTGAGAGAGTGCCTATTGTCCGACAGCACATTCTTGTACTTGGAGAAACTGCTTTCCACATCTGCAGACACAATGGAAGCTTACTTGAAGTGTACCAAATCACTAGCAGTAAGTTCTTCTTCAATACTGAAAGCGCTGAAGGACTCTCCTGACAGAATTCGAGAAATGCTGCATAATGTTTCATAACCTGAGTTTTTATCCAGAACACTTTTCATTTTTCTTGACAACATTTTACCAATGTCCCGTGACACTTTCTTCAAATCACTGGATATTTTTTTTCACCAGAGCGAGCGAATCTTCTAGTATTGCTCCTTTCTCCTGCAAGCTTTGGATTCCTTCTGTCAAGGAACTGAAATTTGCCTTTATGAAGGCCAGCTGTCCTTCCCTTTCGCTGCACGAGAACTGTTCCTGAGCAGCTTCAGTTGCCCTCGCACCCTCCGTCTTCACTGAATCTACAGTGTTCTTCACTACCTGAAAATGATCGCAACAGTAAATTGCAGCATCAATCCATGTTCCCCACCTTGTAATGGCGGGTTCCGGGGCGGTGGAACACCAGGAGCCATAGACTTAAAATGCATTTTACGAGCTGGAGCCTTGACGAAAATCTTCTTCGTCCTCGACACAAGAGCATCCACTTGAGGAAATTTTGATCTCATTTCATCCGTCACTCTATGCAGTGCATGAGCTAGGCAAGTAACATGCACCAATTTCATATAAAACGACTTCATTGACTTGCCTGCTTTTACAATATATGGGGCTGCATCGGTCACAAAAAGCAGGACGTCGTCGTGTCGTATACCCCCTGGCCACAGTAGAAACATCGACCTGTCGAAGAGTTTACAAATTGTGGAAGGATTAACGGATTCTAGCACCTCACTCGTAAGCAGGAACACTTCACCTGGTCCGCCAATTTCCAAGGTTCCAATGATGACGTTTGCCACATAGCCAGCCTCCGTATCGCAGGTCTCATCAATGGAAACGAAAATCTTCTTCCCATGCCCTTTATTCTTAATCATTTCCAGGATTGTTGTAGCACTGAGAAAGGTAGTTCTTCCTGAGTGTGGATTCATCCGGGACGGAACGACAACAGTTTACTTCCAGAATTTTTTTCAGTTTTCCATTGTTCAGAGCCCAAAACGGAATGTTTGCGGACGCCAGAGCATCACACAGATCTCTGAAAAAATTCGATGACTTATTTCCACCTCCAGATGAACACTGTGGCCGTAACATTTGCACAGGTTTCTTTTTGTTCGAAATTTGCACTGCTCGTATCTGCTTGTCGCGGCCGATATGTTGTTGTACCGTAAATCTTTTTTCTGCCGCTACTTTTGTGTCACACATCATGCAGTATAAAATGTCACCGTCAGTTGAAAATATATCACCTCCAAACTCAGCTATAAATTGCTTTAAATGACACGATTTAGTTGGCTTTGCTTTTGGCATCGTGATAAAAGTAACCATTCTAGCGCAAGACAGAACTGAACTTTTCTCACCGAGAACCTTTCGTCAACTGTATCTTTATCTGTACTGTCAAGAGCGCGGAACTGAAGACAGACGGAGTTTTATTGAACAACAATGTCATATGAAGCAAGAGATTCCGACAAGAAATATGTGTAACTAAGCAAATTGCTTTGTACAAAGAGCCGCAGTGTGAGTAGTCATTGCCTTACCCTGTTTTATGATATGTATTGTCAGCACTTCCGCGAAACGAACGGAAAGGACGGGCCAGGATTACAACTTATTATTGTATACTATGGCCTTTGTAGAGAGCGCTTAGGAGAAAGAGAAAGAACACTTTGCTTCCATATTATTCACATTTCAGAAAACATAAGAAGAAAAATTTCCTAAAGTGGCCAAAAATGACAAGAAATACCTTAAAAGCCCAAAAATTTACCAAAAAATTACCACAAAAATAAAAAAATGACCTTAAACCTAAAAATGTCAAAAAGTTACCAGAAATTAACTATACAATTTATATTTCTGTAACCAGCAGCTCATATCCGAGATTTATATATTTAAGAGCATCGCATAGGATACAAGGAAAAAAGTGGCATGTCATCAAAACCCGGCCCTGGTTATGAAATATAGAAAGAAGTAGATACCTTATTTTGCAGACAAGTTCGTAATTCTACATTTTGAAATTGCAGTGCCATGTGTTGTTATTCTCCCGATGTAGTCGTACAAATTAACGGTCTGCTTGTTAAGCCACGTAGCACATGAAATGGTTTGAAATGTTCACAATATGTCGAGTAATTTTCAAGATACATCAGAAAACTGAATGTAGATCACGGGTTTTCGGACACATACAACATTTTTTTTTAATTCGTGGCAAGTTAGTTTGACTATTTATATATTGTCATTGTTGTGTACTAGAGGTACCCGATAGCGTAGCAGGTTGAGGCACTATGCTACAAACCGGAAGGTCGCGGGTTCGATTCCCGATGAGGTTATTGGATATTTCCAAATTATCCAATCCTTCCAGCTGCACTATGGCCCTGGGATCGATTGAACCTTTGACAGAAATGAGTACCAGGGATCTTCCTACGGGTAAATGGCGTCCGGCGCTTAAGGCTAACACATTCACCACTAGCTGTGAGTCGACTGTCTAGACAGTGTGTGGGCATTGACGTCTCACAACCCAATGGGCCTTCACGTCCTGTTACACGAATCGCTTCGTTTCAACTGTGCTTCTTTCTTTGCGTCATGTCGCAGACATCGTGTCTTAACTGATATACATGTCTTGATGCATGCCGGTGTGCGGCCTACCTTATTCGCCACTGGCTAACAGAAAATTGTATTTGTTGAACCTAGGCCTATGAACTAAAAAAAAAGTACAACACGGTGCTTTGCGAAAACTACACATATTTACGTTTTGCAACATTTTTCGGAAAAACGCAAATATAAAACTTCTTCAAATGAAACAGTTCGTGGATTTTTCTGAGCGAAGGACTTTAGGACGTTAAATATAATCTTCACAGGCATTAAGGTACGAATTCCATTAGAGTACTGACCGCTGTTGCCCCTCCGGAAATAAGCTCCTAAGATGATTTCTTTTTAATATTTAGCTCAGCCAACACTACTGTTTGTACAGATATATGTATTTTTTCAATGACTCTTCCAGCCCATTGAGGACCCAGGCCTCTTATTCAGTTCCTTAATCATTTTTCACGGACGGTAGAACTCCTACGACGAGAGATCAGCCCGTCGCTAGGCCGCTACTTAAACACAGGACAAAACAAACAGAATAAACGCAGACACTCATGCCTTGAGTGGGATTTCAACCCACCAGCGAGCGAAACATTTCATGCCTTAGACCACGCGGCCACTGTGATCGACACAAATATATTATACACTGTAATTTTAATGCATGTTTTTTATGTTTGGGGGGGGGAGAATAATTTTATAGATATTGTATACTAATGTGATGTCACATGTAACCTCCTTTCAACTCGATATAATTAAAATTATTACAATTGGCCGATGTAGGAAGAACAACAGATGAGTTAAAGGTGAATGTAAATTGTGTTAATACTTGATGATAGCCGAAAAGCCGAAACATTTAGTAAAATTATAGTGTATGTTGCAAGTAACTGTTTTGATGGAGTCAAACAACAAAACTTGTCTCACACACACACAATATGACGCTGCGATACAGTATTTTTAATTTCCTGAGCTAATGCTTGAACTACTACGTCACCAAGATCTTCATATTTCCGGTCGACCCGAACACGCGAACTTGTTTCGTTTGAACAACCCCTCATATACATATACAGGCCTTTATCTGCATGTTAAGGATTTCCAATATACCGTAAATATTTCATGCAGTAAGAGTAACTGTCTGCCAACTTATCAGTGAATCTAACATTTGGAGAAGTAGATCTACACGAAAAGAAATAAATTAATGACTGCTGAGATGCAAGTCTCAATTCTTGGATTAGAATAGGCTTACTGATGTTATTAATGATGTACACAGTAATATGAGGAACACGGGATGTAGAAATTGAAACGCTCGTTTAAACTTGAGCAGTTAATACAGTGATGCTCAGTAATATCTGACTGCTTGTAACATAGCATATAAAAATTGTGTGCTGAGTACATGAGCCTGATATTAACAGCGCCGTTACGTGTGCGTGGAATTAGCAAGACGGTCTGGCGCGCGAACAGTGTTTCCTTGTGCTGCCTACGCTGAACCACTGAGATGAGTCATTTTGCCTCATTTCCACTAGGCCCGTGTGTGGGTCCCATAGGGCGTTAAAGAGTTATTGCATCCGGGATCCTGTGATTGTTATATTGTTTGATAGGGGACTGGTTCGCGAAGTTAATCTAACTCCATGGACAACAATTTTTCTTACGAAGCCAGTAATTGCTCAGCTAGTTAAGAAATATCCAGCCTCTGGAACCCAAATATTTATTATCATGTTCATAAAGTAAAGATAGTATTTCCTATCCTGAGTCAAAGTAATCGATTCATTTGTCTGTTTGTTTATAATATCCATTTGAATATTAACCTATCTTCAAGCCGAAGCCTGACTCACTCATGGAGCTGAGCCCTTCTTGAGACGCCGTCAATTCTGCAGCTACTCAAGAACTTCCCACAATTTTATTGAAGGTTCATTACCGTGTGCACAAGAGCCCTCCACTGGTCCCTATCCTGAGCCAGATCAATCCACTCCATACCATCCCATCCTATCTCTCTAAGATCCATTTAAATATTGTTCACCCACCTACGTCTTGGTCTTCCAAGAGGTCTCTTTCCTTCTGGCTTTCTCACTAATATCCTGTATGCATTTCGCTTCTCCCCTATTCATGTTACATGCCCTGCCCATCTCATCCTCTTTGATTTGATCGTTCTAATTATACTTGGAGTAGAATACAAGTTATGAAGCTCCTCATTATGCAGTTTTCTCCAACCTCCTGTCTCTTCATCTCTCTTCGGTCTTCGTTAGGTAGGTAGGCAGGTAGGTTGGTGGGTGAGTAGGTAGGTCTGTAGATCGGTAGGTAGGTAGATGCTTCAATCAGTAAAAGTAATAAATACCAGATATAACTGCACATGTTCGATTCCGGCCAGGGCTCCTAGGTTATTTTCTTGCCACTTTCTGAGATCATCCCTTTCGGTCCACCCAGCCTCGTTTCTTAATGATACTTCTCTCTTGGTGAATCTAACAAATCAGCTCCATCTGGTCTCCAGGACACGAATGCGTGGAGCCCTAAACCGCGCCTCTTCCACTCCTTTGAGGCTTGGTGCTTATTGCAGGCAATGTTTCTTCTTATCTGCAGACAAACCTTGNCCAGAAATTTATCTGCCGGTTTCCACTTCACAAAGGCAAAACTATTAATGCAATAAACGTAACGCATTCTAAGAATGAGGCGTTCTCTTTAATGTCTTTATTTATTTTTTTTTTTTTTTAGTTTCTTGTGGTGCGGTGAGACCGAGTCCTCTTGGTACGTCGGTCACTAATTGGACTATTGTACCAGCCTCGGATGATAGATGACTATGGATCAGTTGGTGGAATGAGAATTGGCAGGGGAAACTGAAATACTCGGAAAAAAACCTGCCCCAGTGCCACTCTTTCCACAAAAATTCCACATGACCTGACCTAGACTCGAAACCGGGCCGCCGCGGTGGGAAACCGGCGACTAACAGCCTGAGCTATGTCACGGCCAAGTCGATACAGTATCGGGATTTAATTTTGATACTATCGAATTAAGTCCAGGATAGTCTGATTCTATACGCCATATTAGAAATAATTTTAAAAAGTGTCTTGTCTGATTTAAGTCATTATATCGATATCATTCTAAAACACGGAAAGAAGCTACGAAAGATCTCATTTAAGATAGCTTTTATTCAACTGAATTTTAAGTCGGACAGCGTACGAATTCTTGTCAGATAATCAGCTCATCTGTTAATGTCACTGACACTGAATAATAGAAATCACTTGAAAGTTGAAGTGCACGCAGTTAGTTGCTGGAAGTTGTAAAGCGAACCGCATTTTTCAAAGGCACCTTCAGCCTTGAATTGTTCGAACTCTGGAATCGCTAATTCGATTTCCTCTCTGGTCATTGAGGTACTTCTTCTTTCTTCTGTGTTTTGTTATCCTTTGAAAGTAGAGGATTTCAGATGGGTTGTGTGCTACAAGGAATTGCAAAAGTTGCCTAAAATATTTATAGTTTCTAAAGTTAATTATAAATCGAAACAGGCCACAGGGCTTAACACATAACAGCTTGAAATAACGCGTGCAATGTAATGAAATTTACTATTAATAATATCCGCTCTCAATATCTGAGGCTATTTATTATCTAATGATATGATGATTGGTAAATAATAAATTGGAAATGATTCGGAAGAAATTGATCGTAGTGCTATCGAGGTGTTGTTTTAGTATTTGCATGCTGAGACTGAGGAAAACGTCGAAAATTATGAATTAGATGCGAACCGAGCACTTTCTGAATGCAAGATCACAGCTTTGTCGCTATACCAACCAGTTCGACTGCTTGAAATAAGAACAATTGAGCTTGGATGAGAGATTAACAGAATTCTCATCCTCCCTGAACTTATTAATTTCGATAACATCGATCCTGTACTCAAATATGATTAGAATTATCGAGTCAAGGAGGATGATATGGGTAGGGCATGTAGCACATGTGGTGGAGAAGTAAAAGTAAAAAAGTAAAAGTAAAGCTATCCCTGCACCAGGCCTTGAAGGCCCATAAGGTTGTGAGACGTTGAGGGTCCCACATTATCTAGACAATCGGCTCAAAGATGGGGGTAAGCTTGTCAGCCTTGCTTTTCTCCCGAGTAAAATTATTTAATTAATTCCTGGTACTCATTTCTGTTAGAGGCTGAGTCGACCCCAGGGCCATAGTGCGGGCAGAAGGACTAGGTCAATTGAAAAAATTCAATGACATCATCGGGACTTGAAACCGCGACCTTCTGACCTGTAGCATAGTGCCTCAAGCAACTACGCTACCGCTGGAGAAGAGTGATGTCAATAGGATTATTGGTGGAGAGGGAGAAGGAAAGAGACTACAGCGAAGTCCTCAACGTAGGTGGGAGGATAATATTAAAACGGAGCTCAGAGAAATAGTGCGGTGTGGTATAGACTGGATTCATCTGGCTCAGAATAGGGATCACATAAATGCTTCTGTGAGCAAAGTAACGAACCTTCAGCTTTCAAAATTTTGAGAAATTCTTGAGAAGTTGCGCCACTGACGGCTTCTCAAGTAGGACTGAGTTCCATGGCGTTATTTAGTTATTTAGTTGAACCCTCTACTACACTCTTCTAGTCTGCTTCCTTCAAATTAAACCTCATTAACACAGGATGAGGTTTCCTGTAGGATTCGAGGCTTGTTGTTCTCACGACGGTGATTATGAAAATTAATTACGTATGGGGCGTGACGTCATGTGACCTGATAGACCAGTACTATACGTGCACCCTGAAGATGGAGGCAGCATGTTGCTCCGAAATCTCGATACCAGTATACAAGACTACACAGCGACAGAAGTAATCTTCATGTGTTGGTTGGATTGTGTTGCTAGCAGTGAGATAATCGGATATATAAGCTTCCGTAGGTCGCAATCATTCGCTTTATGAGTTTATATAACCAGGAAGAGATTTCGTGCCGTAATCACCAGTGCACGTGGTTTGCATGGCGATGTCATTCACCAGTGATCTTGCTTTCTTTATAGAGTTGCATTACGAAGAAACGACGGGGTGGCATTGTGCCTCGGTGGGAGCTGAGAGCAGGCAACTGCTGTGTTGTCGCATTCTAAGCCTGAAAGTCAATGTCTCATGGAGGACTCGAGTCTCTTCGACCCTGTGTACGTTTTATATCCCACCACAAGAGGTCGTCTCGTAAAATCCAGTGTAGGAAGAAGGATGGATTCACAGAATCATGGACAAAATTACGTAATGAAATCTTCTCCGGCGGTCTTCCGTCTCCATCATCACATGAGTGACGTGGCCACACACTGCGTTTGTATCCAGAGAGTATGCTCACATCAACCCCCGGTGGTGGAGACTAGAGGCATCTTCTGCATCAGTGGATACTAACACTCACCTTGGCCGTGCCCTAGTTAGTTAGTTAATGGAGTGGGTGGGTTTCCCCATGCACTTAGACCAGTATTGGTCCCTTGTGCGTCCCCCTGTGATATTCTACCAGTCTCTATACCCTACCGATACTGGTGCGTACCATCAGCGTACCGAGCCAGCGAGTTCGGCCCCTACTGGCTTAGCGGTATCTATAATGCTTCCCCCATCAGAGGCGTTAGAGACTACTGTTGGGCGGGAAATGTCCTTGAATTTGGCTCAGTGACCTCCTTTGGAGATATGAGGTTCTTTTACGTGCCGTAAAGCTACGACACGGGACCCGCGGCTTAAAGTCCCTCCCGGAGGACTTGTTCCCTGAATTTTTCCGCCCTTAAAAATTCCACGACCTCCGCCGGGTTTGAACCCGCGTACCACGAGTCATGAGGTGGGAACGTTACCTCTAGACTACGGAGGCCGCTTTGGCCGTGCCCTAACTCAGGCGGCTAGTCGCCGGTTTCCCACCGCGGCGGCCCGGTTTCGAGTCCAGATCAGGTCATGTGGGATTTGTGGTGGACAAAGTGGCACTGGAGTAGGTTTTCTCCGAGTACTTCTGTTTCTCCTGCCAGTTCTTATTCCACCGACTGCTCCATGCTCGTCATCTATTACCTGGGGCTGGTAAAGTAGACCAAATAAGTGACCGACGTACCAAGTGGACTCAGTCTCGCCCCACCCAGAAAACTCCATTAAAGCTTCAAATATAATTTCCATAAAAGTACACTTAACTGAATGCTAATCGATAAACATATGAAGGAAACTGATAAAGCGGAACAAGCAGCTATAATGGGTGGGACATGAATTATTTTTTCTTTTTCGGAATACGTCACGTGGATACCTAACAGCTTTAACATAAACCTGAGGTTCTCTTAAGCTCGATATAATTTATAATGATAACAAATTCGATAAGATTTTAAAGCTGTGTCATGGAAACCTAATAATGTTGTAATATTATGAAATGACCTAGTAACTTCTAGCGACACAATAGTGCTAACTCTGTAGTGCTAACTCTGTTCACGGAAGTGTAATATTAAAATGGATCTTAAATAAGTAGGTTGTGAGATTGTGAACTGGATTTGGCTGACTGAGGATAAAGTCCAGGAACTGGCTGTTTTAAGTAGGCATGTTAGAATATTTGGGTTTCATAAAACGCTGGGAAGGATTTGATAAGTTGAGCGACTGACAGCTTCTTAAGGAGGACTCTGCTGAATGCATGATGTTAGTCTTTGGTGTGTATGAACTAAGTGCACGCGTTAAGCGATGGGGCTTGGCATGTACTGGTCTTGCACTGTACAGCAGACGGAAGATGTACAGTCGCAGGTACATCTTATGTGCCACGAGTGGACAGATTTACATTCTGGAAACGGGGACGAGCCAAATTGATTTAGTACACGTACATAAAACAAAACAAACTCCGTGGCCTGTAGTCTCATGAAAACATAACGATTATGATAATAATGCTGTAATTTAGTTTACCGTCAGGGCAATCGAATGAATAGAAATCTTTCTTCATATTCATGAGGTCTCGAGTTCAAATCTTGGTTCGGAGACTGGCTATCCTCGCTAGTTTCCACGTGGATCTCCTCAGTCCCTCTAGGGAAAGTCCATAACAATAACTCAAATTAAATCACAACCGTATCCTTTCACATTCATTCCAGTTCATTATCCATACTAATATCCCCTTTGAACATCACATAATCTGAGTTACGAGCATCATTAAATCAATCACAAACAAATGACCTTTCTTATAGACCAACATTCTGTATAAAATAGTTCGAAACAAACCATTTTATTAACTCAAAGTAAACCACAGTATCTATTAAATTGATCTAAAGTGTGCATTTTTGTCCTTTTTAACTTTAAATTAGAAATATAAAACATGACATACAGAATTTAGAATATTATGCGAGAAACCATAATTTTTTCTTTCTTGTATTTGGGCTTATGAGAGACGTGACAAAAAGAATTTTAAAAAGTTTTCAGAACATGATTTTTTATTTGTGCTCCACCCTGTGATTTTGCTGGAGTGGTACAGCCTGTGTTTATATTCACCCCACAACAGAATGTTAAGCCTCCCATTTAGAATGTAACTTAAATCCGTTATGCCACTTGGGAGATTGCGTAGAAAGTTTAATGGGTCCAACATAAGAAATAGTACATGAAACAGTGTCTTTAAATGTTGTGTTCTGAAAGTTTCCCAAACAGTCGAGTTTACATAAAACACACACATGTGCTTAATGTTATCCGATGTTGCTCAGTCAGCGTAGTGACTGCGCGTATGAACGGGCTACCGAGAGTTTGGGGTGTTAAGTCCCTGGAAAGACGAGAATCTCTTCTCCAGAGCGTCCAGACGGGCTGTAGGTCCCACTCAGCCTCATGCATAACGCATTCTGCAGACATTTTCCTTGGCAGAATACCGGAGGTTAAGAATGAATGGAGCTCTAACTCAATTCCTTATACGTCTTCATGTCATGGTACTTAATTAAGCGCATGGAGAGCTTTACTTCTTCATAATCCAACCATCTTCTTCTAAGGCTTTCAAAATGGTAATTTGTTACACATTTTCCAGCCAGAATTGTGTGTAGACTTCTCTTTCTCGCACGAATTACATGTCTTGGCTTATCTCGCGTCATTTTTGAGCACAAATGTAAAAAAAAAAAACTGGATGTGTAGTAGATGTTCTGTGTGGTCTATTTTACCAAGATCAGTGACTCATTCTCAATGGCTTTAAGTGATATTGTAACGGATTTGATTAACGCGTTGCCTTGCAACAGCTCTGTAAACACGGTCCAACACCCAACAATTGAGGCTGTGTTTTCCGTATCCGCGGTGACGTCACGCAGCGGTGGGTGGTAGTCATGTGACATGTGTTTCCTGTGATGCATGTCCGTTCTTTTGCTATATAAATGACAGAATTCGGTCGATTCAGAGACGAGTCAGTCTCAGTAGGAAAAAGCCACGGGAAGTGCGTTGTTGAAGAAGAGTACAAGAAGTCGGCCTGTGAAGATTTAACGTGTGATTTGAAGACTTTATGTGTGTTGTAGCACAGTGGTATTAGGAGTGTATGATTAGGTGAGATTTTTATAGTTCCTGTGTTATAAATCCGTAAAGGCTAGTACAGATAGACTGAAGAGGTTAGTGTGGAGTGATTATAAATTGTGTAAAGTAGCAATAGTGTAATGATTAATTTTAGTGACGACGTGTAGGTTGTTAATCCAATTACCAATCAGAACCCCGTATCTAGTCATCCATACATATGACAATAGTATGATTTGTGAATAGTTAATTGAAAATGATTTGGAGGAAGCGGTCGTGGCCAGATCGGCGAACTCTCCCAGAATTATCATGGAGGTACTGAGGTATAAAATAAATTTCAGGATAGCCAGTGTTGTGGCCGATATTCGAACCGACAGTCTCCCGAATACCGCTACACAAGCCGGAGACTGGGAAAGTGAGCCTGTTCGGAAAGTGAACTGGGAACAGTGATTAGGCAGTGCGGTGGGAGATGTCGCCTGGACTGAATACTAATCGAGTCTCCTGTTGCCAGTTAGCTGAGAGGTGTGGTTCTCTTTAGATCGGTTCACGTTCTTTCTTTCCTTCTTACTTACTTTTTTGTTTTGTTTATTTTAAATCGTAAATCAGAAGCGAAATCCAAACGGAATTGCTCTTCTCAGGTTTAAGGCTCCTTTTTTTTCTTCAGTTTCTGTTAGATGTTGGTATGTTGGACCGGGGCAGTACCCTGAAGGACATTGGCTCTTAGGGCGCCGGAAGGCGTAGGGGCGCACATTGGCTTCTGCTCTTACTGTTGATGAATATGTTCATAGCTGCGGGTTTTAGTTGCAGGTGCACAGAATAAGGTATAACTGTATGCAGATACAAAGACAAAACAACTCCGTCCAGTGTGACTATTGAGGTTTTTACTACTTGAAAACTTAGCACCCTTACATGTTTCGGTCCCTATAGACCATCATCAGAGGAACATAGATACTTTTTTGGAAACTACCATCACAATGGGTGTTTTTAGTGTTAAAATACGTATACATACAATGTTTGTAATGCACAATGCATTAATGCATAATGCGTGCTGTGTTGCTTTCACAACACAGCACGCCACGAATAAACACAGGACGATACCAAGAATATCCTTCTCAAGAGAGACAGGCGGCACAAGTTCAGCCCCCGTCAAGAGGTCGAGAAGGGACACGAACCTATTTGGTTTATAAATTTTAACTTAAATAACAAAGTTTTAAAAACTTTAATATACCAGGAAATCTGCTGTGTTTGTGAGGAAGTGGGATTTTGTGTATATTGTGCATTAAAAACATTGTGTGTATATGTATTTTAACACTAAAAACACCCATTGTGGTAGTAGTTCCCAAAAAAGTATCGATGTCCCTCTGATGATGGTCTATAGGGACCGAAACCTCTAAGGGTGCTAAGTTTTCAAGTAGTAAAAACTTTAATAGTCACACTGGACGGAGTTGTTTTGTCTTTGTAATTGTTAGTGTGACGGACCAGAATGAAACAAATAAAAGAAAATTTATGCAGATAGTTGGGGAACACGAGAGAGACAAAGGGTCCTTCATGAGGACACGTAGCAACCCTCAGTGGTAACGGATATTATCGTATTTCTTTCATGCTGCATCCTGATGTAGCTCACTAATTACGTAATTTTCAACGGCATACTAAATTGTAAATATTCTTGTTTTTTCCTTGGCACTACAGCCCCAGTGGGCCTAGGCCTACCTCCATGAACTTCTCCGTTCACTTTTCGGTTTTTCTAGATCTTACACAATCGGTAGGACTCATTGGACGGGTGATCAGCTCGTCGCAAGGCCTCTACCTGTACACAAACACAGAAAAACATGCACACACAAACTAACATCCATGCCCTGAGTGGTATTCGAACCCACGATCCCGATTTCCAAGCGAGCGAAAACAGTACATGCCTTAGACCGCTCGGCTACCGTGACCGACCGTAAATATTCTTTGGTTCGATCAAATATCACTTTCAGAGATACACACATGCATACACATATGTCTACATAGTAACATGAATACAAGGAGAAGTTCTCGGAAGAATTAATCGCCTAATTTTCTTTGACACTACACGGGCCGCATAGAAAACGACGCCTCCAACAATTATTTGTTGCCGCGGGAACACCTTTATTGAATTGTTGCCTAGGAACGATATAGGAATACACAGACAGACCCACTGAATCTCCTTCGATAAGACACGGATCGCATATAAATTGACGTGGCCGATAATTTTTCAATTGTTGCATGTATTCTTTGGCGCGGGACTTTATCGAGTCGTTGCCTAGCAACGATATGAAGGAAACACATACAGAACGCCCAGACTGATGGCATGAATTTATGGAGTACACCGTTCAGGTGGGTTTAGATACAATGATTTAAATGCCAAGTTTCGTAAAGATTGGTTTACTCATTCGAAATTGGATGGGAGGATACACAGATACACAGACATGATGAAGATCATATAAACCTATTTTCATTTTGTTGACAATGAGGAAAGTAGGCTGAAATATATAAACATTCATACATATGCAAATATCAATACACATATACACATCTGTTAGAGATAGTAATCGGTTATGAATATCGGAATTATGTTTAAAATAAAATCTAATAACTTCGTAACGATGAGGTAACGATCTACGTCACTAACTGACCGTGATGCACCCTCGTTATCACAGTAGAGCCACTGTCAGCTTCTCGAAAGGACTGTGCTCCATAGAATTACTTCAGAAATAAATACGGAAAATGATTTATTCTTAGGATTCATGATGTCCTGTAATTTAAAGCATGGCAACGTTACAGTAACCTTAGGAAGAAGGAAAGAAAAGGAAAAAAACGCGATGACCTTGCCTGCATTGCCCTAGGATGCAACATGGCGAATATGGGATGGTCACCTGCAATATCAACCGACACTGAATCTCTAAATCTCTTGCTAAATGGAGATTAACAGAGTGTATATTAAATGCAGACGCCAAGAAGGAAATAAACATATTTCCTTTCAGTGTAAAGCAACAGAATATACAACTACATGAAAAGAGCAAATAGTAAAGAGACTCTGTTTTCAAGATCACATGGAAGAGAAGATATCCGCATTCCAAGAAGAATATAACAAGACTCCGTTGCCTGTTGTCCGCAAGCGAACTATACCGACCGACCGCATCTTATCGGCGAAGTTAGTGCCAATTTTTGCGGATAGAGGGTGTCATGTGGTCAGGGCTACGGATCTCCACGGCCGTTAATCTCGGTTTTCTAGACCCAGAGCCGCTATTTCCTTGAAATAGCTCCTCAGTTATCCTCACGAAGCTAAGTGAACCCCGTTCCAGATCCATTACTTCTCAGAAAATCTGGTAGCGCCGGAAATCGACCTTGGGACCTCTAGATCTGTAGGCAGGAACTCTGACCACTAGACCACAGAGGAGGTCTCCCAAGAAGAACATGATTCGAACATAAGTTCACAATTGTTAGTACGCACAGCCTAATGTCTGGTGTTCGTGGTAATTACTCTTTACTAGGAATCTAAACTAATTTGAATTGGCTCAGTAGAGGGTCCGAAGATACGATTTTGTAATGACCGAGACAAATCATCGGATTCGATAAATTCATACAGTGGTTACAGCTCGTTAATGCTACTCATGTCTCTTCATGTCAAGAGCCAATCGTCTGATTGACGAACGATTCTGAGAAACTAAATAAAACTACATCTTATCTTCTGGATAATAATACTTCGATATGAATCGAGAAGGAATTCGTCTTACAAATTCTCATATCGATTTTACTCGAAATATTAAATTGATTTCTGATCACGTACAGTCTTTATACTCTTACCAAAATACTTTGCCTTTTGCTCCGAAGGCATAATAAATATAACATCACATGTATATTTAGGTTGTGGTCTGCTGAGTCATGAAACAATTTAGTCTCGTATAGGTAAAGCAAATGTAAGAGTTATCCCTCTGCTTAACTAATGAAGCACCACGTCATGAAGGTGTACTGCAGAATGGAGGTGTAATCCCATTATTCTTGACCTCGGCAGTAGATGGAGACGAGTGGTCAGTTTCACGCCCTGACCGCTATACCCCTGGGTAGATCCCATGATACCCATTGCATAGGAGGCTTGTTGGTCTCCGGAGCCGTTCTCGTCCCTATGGAAAAGAGAAAAAGTCCTTGACCTTACCGGGAATGGAACCCCGGCCGTCCAGCTCGTAGCCTGTCGCTATACCGACTGAACTATCCAAGCTCATGTTAACCAGAATTTAGGAGGAAACTGCTGCCTCCAAATGTTGAAGATAATTTATTAAAACCTCGGAGATGGTTGGGGAGATCGACCTGCAGGGATCAAGATTCGAGCTTTTCCTTTCCCGCTCGATCTAGTCATTCCCCTTTTCTTACATAACCCTACTGTATCTTGGATTGTATAACTTATACCTTGAAGATGGAGACAGAAAATTCGTCCGAAATATTGGTAGCCATCTAGAAGACTTCATGATATGAAGACCTAGAAAACTAAACTCTAAATATTCACCGCCATTAATGTGATAAATCATAATAGTAGAAACTGTTCTTCGGGGTTATGACGCCGTGTAGTGTTTAAATTTCTTCCAGACTACACGGTGTCACATCCCAGAAGATATCATGCTTTATAGCAAGCGTCACAAGAACATAAAATCTCACAAATCTCTTCCAGATTTACCTACGACTAACTTTAAGGGAAGCGAGAAGTTAATACGTACACTAATTGTATATGCCGAGGTTGCGTCGCCTAATGGCCCTTCCGAGACAGGAGCAATAACCCTGAAGGGGCGTACTCAAAAAGCAGAAATCTCCATAGGAGGTGTCTGACTCAGTTAATGGAACTTGCTGAATTGATGCACTTGTCGATCTCATGTACCGGGGAATGGGAGGGGAATGTCCCCGGGCAGGCGACTGACTCAGAAGGTCTCATTTCAGCAATGAAAGAGGCTGTCCGTAATAACACGTGTGCTGTAACGTTGATGTGTGTACTACAGACCTGTTGAAGGGGTAAAATGGAAGGTATTAACTATGTACAGTGTCGGACTGGAGAGGAGACTGCAGTTTGCTAATTTCTGAACATCTGAACTGACAGCATTGGCTCTGCAGGACCGAACTGAAGACTATCAAGCCTTCCTTCTAAAAAATCTGTAAATATTTGTCACTTATGTAAGGCAATGCCAATGGTTGTAACTGAGTCAAATTCTACCAGAAAAATGTTGAGGAATGAGATTGTGTTTAGGGTAGTTAAATACTGGATGGAATTGTGAGGTCCGGAGAAAAAGAAACTGGGAAAATTTGGTTCCTTTTGGATATATGGAGATTAAAGCCGGACACCGTAGCCGAGCGATCTAAGGCTTGTACTGTCTTTGCTCGCCTGGACGCTGGAACCGTGGGTTCGAATCCCACTTAAAGCGTGGATGTTTGATGTGTGTATGTGTTTAATCTTTGTTGGTGTTGTCCTGTGTGTAGATAGCGGCCTTGCGACGAGTCTGATCACTCGTTCAAGGAACGAATAGGACGCTAGAGCCCTGAATGGGCTGAAAGAGCCATAGATAAAAAGGAGATTAAAGGGATTAGGAGGTAACCGAAGTATAAAAATGCCCGATATGTTCCAAAGAAGAATATCCAGTACATATAGTGTTAAAATATTATGAAAGTAAACTATAGAGCGCGGTTACGGAAGCCGAGCAGTCTAAAGGCGCGTCCACATTACTCGTGCTCGTGCTCGTGTCACTCGCTATGCTCGCTAGTAATGTGGACGATATGACAAGTCACGAGACAAGCAAATTTAAAATTTTTAATTTAAAAATTATATCCAATAAATTAAAATACGACTTCAGCATATGCACACTACTACTAATATACGGATCCTAACCCGCCGAAGCCTGGCGAGCAACTGAAGTAGTTTGAACGAAGATTTACGAGCACAGGTAAAAGCCAGACGAGTATCCCGACGAGCACGAGCACGAGTAATGTGGACGCGCCTTAAGGCATGTACTGTCTTCGCTTACTCGGAAGCCGGGATCGTGAGGTCGAATTCCACACAAGGCATGGGTATTCAATATGTTTATGCGTTCATTCTGTGATTGTGCTGTCCTGTGTTTAAGAAGCCTTGTTGCGACTAGTTGATCACTCGTCCAAGGAGTCCTACCTCTGTAAAATTATCATGAAACTGAAAATCAGAAGCCAGGGCCCAAGGGAGCTGTAATGCCAGTGAAAAAAAACTATCGGGTAAAATTTGTATGAACAAGGAATGAGCTCATTTCGGCAGTGACATATTTATGATTAAGATTGCAGACAACAAGAACAAAGAATCAGTGAAGAGAATCTGAGTTTGTTTTAAATATATGGAAAAGAATTCATTCATTCATCTGTAATCTGTCAGACGACAGGTCCACAGTCTCTTCCGAAACAGTTCCTCCACTTGATGCGATCTAGAGCTTTCTGCTTCAAATGGAAATATCCTCTTCTGTCCCCAAGGTCATCCAGCGTCTTCTTACGTCTTCTTCCTCGTCTTCTGGTCACTTGTATCCGCCCCTCTATCTTTCCTTCAATAACTTCTTTTAGAAGGCAGTTACCGCGTAAGAAATGACCAATCCAGTTAGCCCTCCGTTTTCTTATTTCGTGTAGGATATTCCTCTGCTCACTGACTCTAATTAACACTTCTTCATTTCTTACATTATCGGTCCAACTGATCTTCTCCATCCTTCTTCAACAGCACATTTCGAAACTTTCCAGATGTTTCTGATCTACTGCCCTAAGTGTCCATGTTTCAGCCCCATACAGAGCTATGCTCCAAAGGTAGCATTTCACTAGTTTCTTCCTCAAATTTAAGTCCAATTTGCTGGTAAAAAGATTCTTCTTCTTGCTAAATGCAGCTTTTTCCATGGCAATCCTAGATTTAATTTCACACATACACCTTCCATCGTCTGTTATCAAGCTACCCAAATATTTAAAACATTTCACATTCTCCAGTTGTTTTTGGTCTATCTTTATTGTGACTGGGGTTGGTTGTCTCGAAATTTTCATTACTTTTGTTTTTTCCACATTCATTTCCATGCCATAGCTGCAGAAAAATCCAGATGTGAAGGGGCGAGGAATTAACCTTAAATTAAAATAGCATATTTACAAGACCTAACAATTTAATGTGTGTACTGTAAAACTTTATATTTTGATGCTATCAAAAATAACAGTAGTTATCATCCCAGAAACACATGTTTTTTTTATAATTATTCTCGCAACATGTTTCGGCCCAGATACGTCCATCATCAGGTAATACGTGAGCCATACAGAAATAATGGTGGAATTCATACAAACATTAATACCAGCATTGTCATTCTAATATGAATTCGATCGTCGTGCAATATTTCTCATGTATCGCCTGATTATGGCCTGTCTGGGAAGAAACATGTTGTGAGTATCAAAATAAAACCCGTTTGTGTGATGGTAACCCATCCTTTGCATTCCACATCATCTCTCTACATCCATCTTACGTACTGGTAAATTAATTCGACTGTAACAAGGTATTCATGTCTTCGGCGCTGTTGTGTGAGGTGACTCTTATAAAACGTTGCCTTATCTCCGTGGGTAATCAACGGGAATGTTCCCTCATTTTGAGGTTTGGAAGTAGGGCTAGAAACTACTCACTGTGAAACTCGCATGTTCTGTTAACGGGACTTGGACACTCGATTTAACTGGCCCAGGATAAAATCCGGTTGCGTTGATTTTGTGAACACGGCAAATGAAAGTAGCTCACTCATGGATCTGTTTCCTTAAGAAGCTGCCAATTGTGTAGCTACTCAAGAAATTCCCAGCATTTTATGGGACCCGAAGGTTCATTATCGTGTTCACAAGGGCTCTCCACTGGTCCCTATCCTGAGACAGATCAATCCAACCCATACCATCCTATTCTATATCTCTAAAAGCTATTTTAATATCGTCCACTCACCTACGTCTGGGTCTTCCCAGTGGCCTCCTTCCTTCCGACTTTCCCACCAACATCCTATATGTTTTCTCCTCTTCCCCATTCGTGCTACATGCCCTGAAAATCTATTCCGCCTTGACATGATTATTCTAATTATACTTGGAGAAGAATACAAGTTATGAAGCTCTTCATTATGAGTTTTCTCCAACCTCCCGTCACCTCATCTCTCTTCCATCAGATATTTTCTTCAACACCATGTTCTCAAACACCCTCAGTCTATGTTCCTCCCCTGAAATCAGAGACCAAGTTTCACACCCATACAGAAACACAGACAAAATGATAGTTTTTATATTCTAATTTTTATGTTTTTTGACAGCAGATGAGAAGACAAAAGGTTCTGGACTGAATGGTAGCAAGCGTTACTCGAGTGCAATCTCCTCTTAATTGTGATTAAAATTTGGGGACATCGGTACCTGACATAAAGCTCGGAAAGAAAACTAATTCGAAATTACTCTCTTTTGGAACGTGACTGTGTGTAGTCTGTTAGGTACATGCTTATTAGATTAATGGCATCACAACAAAGAAAAATGTCATCTTGATATTTAACGCCGTGAGAACATCAAAGCTCACAAAAGCGCACACGTGCACTTAACTTTAAGTTACATATTTTCAATCTCCAGATTATTAAAATGCTCTATAAAACATTAGTAGGTTTATGTATGGTGGGTCTCGATCCAAGATTTCGTTACTAAATTCTCTGACTCAGTATTTATCATGATTCGAAGGAATTCAAAATAGACCTACATACCTCACGCGACGGCCTAGTTGTACTGAAACATCACCGTAATTAAAGTTGCACATAATTTGATGTTTGACATAATCCAACATTTGAAGGCCCGAATTTGAACTACGTTAATGAAGCCCGCAATTCAGAAATTCGCACTGCTGCCATTTTAATATTATCGATGGTATAAGCGTGGGAAATGGAATCGGGATAGTGCAGTCGGTATAGCGACTGGCTACGGGCTGGATGACCGAGGGGTCGAAGTTCGAGTCTCAGTAGGGTCAAGAATTTTCTGTTCTCCATGTCGTCCAGGCCGGCTCTGGGGTCCACCCAACCTCCTATCCAATGGGTAGCAGGGGCTATTTCGCAAGTTGTAAAGGGGCCAGGGCGTGAAGATGACCACTCACCTCCAACTAGTGGCAAGGTCAAGAAAATGTGAATCTATACATCCACTCCTCCAAACGACTTCTTGTAGCTAAGCACAGGGACAACTTTGCCTTTATGAAAGTGGAAAATGGAAAATGGAAGTGTTTGGTTGCGATAAATAGAAAGATATCCATCCCAAAATTCAATAAAAAGCTTTCCACTGATCCAGATATTATTAGGAGAAACACACACAGACGGATGTAATGGGAATGCAGCCCACGAACGTACAGAAATTGAGGTTACGTTTCCGCTTTTATTCAGCTACTCCTAAATATGTTGTGTGTTCTTGTCACATTACAAGGTGAAACTTAATCTGAATGTGATATTCAACTTCCGGTTGATGTCCTACTTTGCTACTCGTGGTACTGCTGAACTTTAGACGTTTGGTGAGGAACAATAGAGGTTCATGATGTCCTCCATTCTCCCAGCCAGGTAATTAGACTATAAATTAGCTTAATACACGTAGAGGATGGAAGATAGAGAGCGTGTGGTCGCTTGTTAAGTTCAAAGGCATCAGGTTGCTGTAAAGCGAAACACTTTCTAGTGAATTCAGAAAAAAAAGGCCAAAATACTCATTATTTCGTTATATCTGTCTGCACATAACAGCTCATAATTGGTGTGGTGGACCTATGCTTTCCTTTTGGAACTGTTTCCGTTTATGTTCATTTCTGATCACCGTAATTCCCGAAGTGTAAAACTTATAGGCTTTGAGGTTCTCCTATCGGTGGTTACAAAGAATTCTAACATCATGAAATCATTTGGAAGTTAATCGACATTTCAGAGGAAAATGTCGCCTCCATCTTCAATGTCGAGAATAAGGGAAGCAAGAAAACAGCTTGAATTAGGTAGCAAACAAAACTTACTTTGTGGCATATGCGAAACAACAGGTAAAATTCGGGTTTAAGCTATTCATGGCGGTGAAGAACCAGGCTTGCTATCTTCTTCACGCTGGTTCCTTGCTTGGCTTTTTCTTCGATCCTAAAGATGGAAGCGACGTGTTCCACCGAAACGCCGGTTGACTTTAAAGGAACTACACGGCGTTATACCACAGAGCACAGAGTTCTTATAGTGGCTTGTCCAGATAAAACCCGCCCGGGAATTATCCGATGTGAAGGAGTAGATGCCGTTAGAAACAGTCGCCTTACGCGTTGACGCTAGTGCTTACCGAGCCCCTCCTCTGATGCATCATCATAACTAACTCCACGGAGATGAGCCCTTCTTGAGAAGCCTCCAGTTGTGCAGCTACTAAACGTTTTCCAAACTTATTTTGGAACCCGAAGGTTCATTATTGTGTTCACAAGAGCCCTCCATTGGTCCCTGGCCTAAGCCAGATCAACTCAGTCCTCACCATACCATCCTATTTCTCCTCTATTTTAATATTATCCACCTACCTACGTCTTGGTATCCATAGTGGTCTCTTTCCTTCTAGCTTTCCCACCAAATTCCTATATTCATTCCAGTTCACCCTCATTCGTGCTGCACGATCTATCCATCTCATTCTCCTTGACTTGATCATTGTAATTATAGTTGGAGAAGAGTACAAGTTTTGAAGTTCTTCATTAAGCAGTTTTCTCAAACCTTCTGCCGCCTCATCCCTTTCTTCAACACCCTAAGTCTATGTCGAAGGCCAAGTTTCACACCCATACAGAACCACAGGCAAAATTATAGTTTTTTATATTCTAATGTTTACGTTTTTAGACAGCAGATGACAAGACAAAAGCTTCTGGAATGAATGGTAGCAAGTATTACCCCAATTCAATCTCTTAATTTCCTCCTGAATGAAATTTTTAATTGTTACTGTCTTTCTCAAATATTTTAACTGCGCCACATTTTCGAAGGATCTGTTAGCTATCTTCATGTCTCGATCTTGCCCTGTATTCTGGTGACGAGACAGCAACTATATATATTTCTTTAATTTTAATGCATTCTGAGGATAACCTACGTATTGAATTAATGTAATTTAACTGGTATCTTCTGGATTCTTGTTAAAATTGTTCTATTCTTTAACAAAAGTGTCTTCTTTTCGATGTTTTCTCTCATGTACTGCGGTTATTTCTAAGGGCCACATTACTTAACGCCTTATTTTATTTCTAGTTGGCTGGGATTAAGTCCCTTGTACTGCGGCCACTTCTGGCCTATTGTACCAGCCCCAGATGATAGGTGAGGGTGATTGTGGAGCAATTGGTGGAATGAGGATTGACAGGGGAAACCGAAGTACACGGAAAAAACCTGCCTCAGCGCCACTTCGTCCACCAAAAATACCACTTGACCATACCCGGGATCGAACCCGGGCTGCCGCGATGGGAAGCCAGCGATTAACCGCTTGAGCTATGGCGCGGCCTTACTTAACGCTTTAATTGATATACTGACGAAAATTCATGTATGATATTCCTGTTATACAACTATTGCAGCGTGCCCATATTAGTTATTTCTTACTGCCATTTTTTTGTTCATTTAATGATGTATAAACCGTACGTGTTGACGTCAAACGAAAGGGTGATTATGACTGTTGCATTGCAAAGCATGTGAACTAAAGAGATTTTTGAACCTATCATGATTTCTTCCGATAGGATTGAGCAAAATCATCTGAGACTTGAATTTACCAAGTGTCCACTCTGGTTCAGTGCTGGGGCTCTATCGGGATGAAAATGTAAACAGTAACAATCGTTCAGATGGCAGCGACACACTACACATTTCATACGATAACGTCAACCAGAAAGAGGCTCCATATTAACGCGAAATAGATATTTAATTTTACCGAGATTCGAAATGTGGAAATTCCACGAATAAGAAGCAGATACTTGCTGATGTTCTGTAACATTTTGTGATAGAGTTATAGTATTGTCAGATCTATCTATCTGTGACTCTACAGCACCTGTGGACCTTGGCCACTTTTTCAGTTTATTAATCTGTACACAGTCAGTAGGACTCCTTGGACGGGGATCTACACGCACAACACAAACACAGAATAAACACAGACGTATATGCCTTGAGCGGGATTCGAATCCACAATCCCAGAGATCTAATGGGCGAAGACGGTTCATGCCTTAGATCGCGCGGCCACTGTGATCAGCCGAATTTAGGGCTGTCAAGTTCTAATGTGAGTTTCTGTGACAGATATTTGGTCAATCTTTTCAGACGCAATGGGTTCGTCACTGCTTTTGACTAGCATTGTACCACTTCTTTATGATTACTTAAAGCTGGTTGAGGGAATCAACAGTTCTTACACGTGTAGCACCGAGACAGCGTTGCTGAATGCTTTCTTGCTTTAGGAAAACAGTTCGAGACGTTAATAAAACACAAGGAAATATTGGTATTCCCGCTTGTCAGTGAAGACATCGTGTCAGCCCACCGACCGTTGTCTTGGAATGTTGTTTGAAGGGAAATGTAACTTTGATAAAAACTTGGTTTCATGGTTCTCTCAACGTCTATCCTACGCTTCAAAGCAACTATATCGACCAGGCAGGGTGGAGCTGAGACCTGTACACGGACAATCGTAACCCGATACATCACTATTTATTCGTGACTAGCCAGAGTGCCCGTCCGCTCTTCGCCCGGGATTTACCTAACCGTTTTTCTGAAATAACGAAAGTCCATATTTATTGTATCATGCGTTTTTAAAAATCTCGTACTTAATTCTCTTAGCTATGTGTTCTTTTGTTAATCTTCTACATACATCCTTAATAAACGTCACAAAAGTGAATTATAATAAAATTATATTCTAAATGGTTCTGACGATGGTGTATAAGACAGAATCACTGGATTTTTGGACTTTCTCCATCTTCCGGTATTCTAAAGAAAGAGCCAATCTCAAGTCACCAGTGACTAAGATTAGCTCTTTCTAAGGGACTTTCTAGGTGTCTTCTCCCCCCTTCACATGAGGACGAAAGCAGATTTAGTTTCCGAAACGTGGTATTTTCTGTTCTCTAGAATACCGGACGATGGGAAAAGTCCAAAACCACAGTAATTCTGTAGAACAGAACTGTTATGAATTTGAACTTCTCACAGCGGCGACAGCGAAAACTTCGATTTTTATGGGTCGTGACATCGTGTGGTTCGGTAGAGGTTCACTAGCATTTCGGAGGAACATACCGCTTCCATCTACAGGGTCGAACAGTAAGTCAAGAATGAAATCAGTTAGGAGGAGGTGGCAAGCAACGCACTGCCATCAGTCATAGAGGGGGAGCACTGCTTTTCGCCTGTTTCTTACTCTTTTCATTCTTGATTTATTATTCGGTTCTGAAGATGGAGGCGGTATGCTCTTCCGAAGCTTGGGGTTTTTAAAAATTCTCAGCGCTACAACCCAGAAGACCGCACTCCTCATTAATATACATGTTCTTGGTCACGTTAATTCAGATGGTTGAGTCTTTTTAAAAAAAGTCTGTAACTGTTTTGGGTGCGAATACGACATAGAATTTTGAATCAATCATTTTAGGGTCTATTATTACATTAACGTATGTTTAATTTAATTAGGACTTCACAGTCTGCACATATTTCAAAGCTGCCTTCCAAAATTAACAGATCACATCTTGAATTTATCTACATTTTTAAGTCGTGGTATAAATAAAGGATGTGCGGATGAAAGGTATTCAAAATAAAATAATTATATCTCAGAAAGAATGTATTATACACATTAATGGTTTACACAAGAAGAAATCCACTGGGGTTAAATCTGGCGACCTAGGAGGCCAAGCAATTGGTTCACCTCTGCCGATCCATCTCTCTGTCCAGGTGATTCCTAACATGGTGGCAGAAATGTTGCGGCGCTTGCGCGTAAGCCGGGAATGGAAAAAAAAAAATCAGAGTTTTCCTTTCCGATGACATAAGCCGGATACGTATATGACAATTAGTTTCCGAAATATACATTTTTATTTATTTATTTTTATTTTGGATACCTTTTATCCGGACACCCGGTAAATATTAAACCAGTTACAGTGGGTGATATTAATTTTAGTAGAATGGCATCTTCATATATTTTTAAAATGCTTATTGTTAAATTTGAAAACTTGCATTATCTCGTTTAGTTTTCAAAACACAGAAGACCAGGATACATAAAATAATGTTATGTAGTTGCTTTGTATGGGTGTGGTCCCTGGTAAGCAAAGTGCGAACTGAAATATCTATACATAAACAGTATGAAACAGCCGGTCACGGTAGCCGTGCGGTCTAAGGCATGTACTGTCTTCGCTCGCTTGGAAGCCGAGATCGTGGGTTCGAATCCCACTCAGGGCATGGATGTTTAGTTTGTGTGTGCGTTTTTCTGTGTTTGTGTACAGGTAGAGGCCTTGCGACAAGCTGATCACCCGCCAAAGGAGTCCTACCGAATGTGTATGATCTAGAAAAACCGAAGTGAACGGAGAAGTTCATGGAGGTAGTCCTAGGCCCACTGGGCCTGTAGTGATAAAGGAAAAAAAAAGGATGTAGGTTGAGTGGAAGACAAGTGAATGTACTGCTTTAGGGTCATCCCTAGTGGCGGATTTTAGTACTAGTGACGTTGAACATCTGAATCCTGCTGTCACAGTAATAGTTGGGTAGTTATTAACGTTATTAACTAGATAAGTAGGCCGCGCCATAGCTCAAGCGATTAGTCGCTGGCTTCCCACCGCGGCGGCCCGGGTTCGATCCAGGATCTGGTCAGGTGGGATTTGTGGTGGACAAAGTGGCGCTGGGGCAGATTTTCTCCGAGTACTTCGGTTTCCCTTGCCAATCGTCATTCCACCAATTGCTCCACAGTCACCCTCACCTATCATCTGGGGGCTGGTACAATAGGCCAGAAGTGGCCACAGTAAAAGGGATCTAGTCACACCCCACTAGCATTAAAAACTAGGTAAGCAAGTCGTCTTCACATCATGCAAGCAGTATGCGTACCAGTGAGCCTCCCTTACAACATTAAATTTCTTTTTTTTTTCTGAAATTCCCATCAACGACAGTCTCCTTTTGATTTATCAATATGAGTGTTTAAACAAATTGTATAATTGAGTTTTATGAATTTAATTGTCTGTATCCTCGTCCCAGTGAAACGATATGTCTTGCCTCATTTGAAGCTCCTACCGCATCCGACGTAGCAACACTAATTAATTGTATTTCCTTTAATGAACCCGAAGATTCATTACTGTGTTCAGAAGGGCTCATTATTGCACTCAGTCCTAAGTAAATGTTTCCACTTCACAGCATCCCACCGGATTTTCTTTTTAGTTCTTTTCATCTATATCTAGCTCTTCTAAATGGACGCTTCCATTCGCTTCTTCTGACTTTGTTTACAAATGTTCTTTTTCACCGGCTCTACAACCCCCTTGGGCCCTGACCTCTGATTTCAGTCCATAATCATTTTTACAGACGTCAGGACTCACTTGACGAGTCCTAAACACTGGGCAACACAAACACAGAACACATTAACATACCAAACATCTATACCTTGTGTGGGGTTCGAACCCACGATCTCGGCTTCCGAGCGAGCGAAGACAGTACATGCCCTAGACCGCTCGGCTACCGTGACCTGCTGTTTGCCAACAATAGTTAAATTAAATGTTTCCCACCATACGTAAAATGAAAAATTAGTATATAACGAAAACTTAATTAAAATAAAATAAAAATATAAAGGAAGAAGGAGTTGGGTTTAAATTTCGTAACACATAGTTAAAGCACGAAATCCATTCTAAAATGTCGACGGCAGGACAACCGAAATTCTGATCACATGTAGAATTCAACCCGACTCGTGATGATGAACATGAAGCCCGAACCGGCAGTCAGCACTACAGTTCTAAAGAATTGAGAAGAATAGACCAAGGAAGACAACAAGGATGAACAGTACAAAAATTAAAGTTGAATACAGAATTGAGAACAATAGCGGTAATCAAGGAATGCAGCATTCGTCAGGTAAATATGCAAACTCATCGCATCACATGCAAAGCTTTGCATTATGTTTGTGAAGGTCGCGTGCTCGAATTACCCTGATGAAGCCACCTGTAGGGCGTGGCGTAGGCCGCCTCACCCACCTATGTACTGTACGTCACGGGCTCCATGAGCTGCCCAGCTTAGCAGTGTAGTTCGAGAGGTGGGAGAACTGCAGACTGCCTGCCTCGAAGCACCTCGCAATGTCCACAATGTCTCCTGTAGTCTGAATTAACTTTGTAAAAATGAACAGTCTGTAGGGATTTGGAAGGAGAAAATAGTCTCAAGATTAGGAGGGTAGTTGCAGCTATTGCTTAGTCATCATGGGGTGATTGTCCAGACTGGGGGTTAGGCATGGTGCTAGCAACTCACCGTATACACCAGCATATCATGGAACGCTACACAGCACTGGATAATGAGACTTATCTTTTAATAAGCGGCCTCCGTAGTCTAGAGGTAACGTTCCCACCTCATGACTCGTGGTACGCGGGTTCAAACCCGGCGGAGGTCGTCGAATTTTTAAGTCCTACGAGAGGGACTTTAAGCCGTGTGTCCCGTGTCGTAGCTTTACGGCACGTAAAAGAACCTCATATCTCCAAAGGAGGTCACTGAGCCAAATTCAAGGACGTTTACCGCCCAACAGTAGTTTCTAACGCCTCTGATAGATGGGGGAGCATTATAGACACCGCCAAGCCAGTGGAGGCCGAACTCGCTGGCTCGGTCGGGACTGAAAGTACGCACCAATATCGGTAGGGTATAGAGACTGGTAGAATATCATAGATGGAAGTACAATGGACCAATACTGGTCTAAGTGCATGGGGAAACCCACCCTCTCCAATAACTAACTAACTAACTAACTATCTTTTAATACGCATGGAAGAGACAGAGATTGAACACAACATTCTAACGCAAGCAGATCACTTGGAGGACATACGCATATGTTGAAGGATAATATTAAAATATATGTTAAATGAATAAGTTAAGGATGTTTAGTGGAATCATATATCGGAATTATAGCCAGTGGTGGAGTATTGTGAACACCGAGATAAATTTTCTGTCCAGTAACGTGTGTGAAATTTATTGGCCTGCTCAGGAACAATAAGATTTTCAAGAAGGACTCTCTGCCACGGAATTTGTCTCTTAGTTGGTTTGTCGTAGGCTTCTTGAAACTGGTTCAGAAATTTAGTGACTCCTAATTCATAGTTTTTCACATACAAGCATGCCATTTAGGGCCAGTCTGACACTGTGGGTTGACATTTGATTTCCGTATTAAATGACATGGGAACGGGTCGCCATTCCTATTTAATACGTCAGGTTTCGATTATTTGATTTTTTATTACGTCCAGCCTTACCTTGTCGATATCTCCCGTTGCGATGTAATTGCATTCCAATGCGCTATTAATCATAGTTGCAATAAAAGGAGCAGAGATTTGTGCAGAAATGACTGACCGTCATAGGTCTGCTGATCGAGTTTCAGAATTGTTCCCAAGTCATTCGTGAAATGAGATATTATTATTCCCAGTAATGGGCGCAGGCTTCCGCTACACTGAACACTGATCAACTTGGCCGAAAACAGACGTTCAGAGCGTAGCGCTGCAGTCATTGCCACGTTACACCTGAAGCTTCAACAGAACAACCCCGAGCCACAACAGAACACTTGTCGAGACGTCCCTGCTCCCAATATCACAGTTTGTATACTTATGATTCCTTGTATTTGCTCTGTTCTATTTCAGTGAATGGCAGTATTTTCTCCAGTCCCATATTATTTCTAGCGCAGTCGGTACAGCGACTCGCTACGGGCTGAACGACCAATGGGTCGGAGTTCGAGTCCGGGTAGGATCAAGAATTGTTTCTTCTCTACGTCTTCCAGACCGGCTCTAGGGCCCAGCCAGCTTCCTATCCAATGAATAACGGTGGTAAAGCGGCCGGGGTGTGAAGCTGACCACTCACGTCTAACTAGTGCCGAGGTCAAAATATGGATCTATACATCCACTCCTCCATATGCCTTCGTGGCGTAGTTCTTAATTAATTAAGCACAGGGACAACTTTACCTTTCTACGTTTTTACCTATATTATTTGCGTTTTGGTTGTGATGACTAGGCCTGTAGACCTCTTCTTAGTTCATTGATTGAATCTGGGCCTTCCCTATGAAGAAGAAACTATTCTTTAACGAACAAGGAAACAAACGGACGAAAATAACAGGTACCTTAATAGGATTTGGTTCCAATTTAAACATGAAATATAAGCCCTTAGTCTGGCACTTCGTAAATACGTGTGAAAATTTGTAAATATTTTGCCTTCAGATATTTGTACTAGTATTAGTAAGAAATGCATCACCACCAACACACTCCAACGTTGCCTCATGTTGTGATATAAGCATAATCCGTTGTAATATTCTCCATGTGAGGCACAGTCAGACCTCGACATACTGTACACATGAGTTTATTTAATTGAAACTTGATGGTGTTTTCAAATGTATACCCATCTTCATCATCATCATCATTTGCAAAGCAGCCATTTTTGAACACATCAGTCCTTAGAAGTTTCTGCCAGACTTGTCTATAGACAGTCCGGTTTTCACGTCTTTGCATGTCGCAACATTAATGTTTTTACAGAACAACAGCCTTGAGTCAAACCCCTAACCTGGACGACTGTCTCTTTATTTGTGTCCCCCAATGACTGGGTGGCCCAGTTGTATCTCTAGGTACCGGATTCACTTTTCGTCGTCTTTATGTCTCGCAGGGCTACGGTGGAGGTATTCTAAGCCTCTTCCATACGGGGACCTAATTTATGTTGCTCACTCATGGAACTGAGCCCTTCTTTAGATGCTGACAACTGTGCAGCTACGCGGGAACTTCCCAGCATTTTATGGAACCCGAAGGTTCATTATCGTGTTCACAAGAGGCCTCCACTTGTCCCTATCCTGAGCCAAATCAATCAAATTCATACCATCCCATTCTATCTCTCTAAGATCCATTTTAATATGGTCCACCCACCTACGTCTTGGTCTTCCCAGTGGTCTTTTTCCTTCCGGCTTTCCCACCAATATCCTATATGCATTCCTCCTCTCCCCTATTCGTGCACACGGTAGAGTAGTGGTTGAGGGGCTATGCTACAAGCCGGAAGGTCGCGGGTTCAAGTCCCGATGAGGTCATTTGATTTTTTCAGTTGACCTAATCCTTCCGGGCTCACTAGGCCCTGGGGTGTACTCAGCCTCTAACAGAAATGAGTACCAGGAATTAATTAAATAATTTGCCTGGGGAGTAAATCGCGGCCGGCGCGTAAGGCTGACAACCTTACCCTCAACGTCACACTACCCTATGGGCCTTCACGGCCTGGTACAGGGATAGCTTTACTTTTTTTACCATACCAGTACATTACACTCGATACTAAAATCCGTTCCGACATTTTCGCTTTTAATTATAGTAAATGCGACGAGGCTGCAAGATTCATTGTAAGGGCGTCTGTCTGCGGTTTGCAAAACAGTGATTTCTGTTTGCATTGCTGTGAAAGGCTGGAAGCAGAAACGTAATTATCCGCTTTATTCCTTCGCTTACTTTACTATGTAAGACAGATAGGACGTGAAGGGAGCGCAACACTAGCCTGAGATCCAGTACAAAATGGACTCCACCTCATATTCTGTACAATGGAATGAATTCTTTTACTGAGAATTTGCCATATTTTTTTGCGCTGCCTCTTCTCTACACAGACCTTATTATTTTGTCGTGGCCGCTGGTCTGAGCGAGAGAGGGGAGAGAGAATTAAAATATTTGGAGGAGGTACAGGAAAAAACGTGATCTCAAATGTCGATACTGGAGGAACAGGCAGTGATAGCTCTTTTATGGGTCTGCTGAGAAACATTAGCTGTAATCTTGTATAAAATTTATTGATCTGTGTTAAGGCACGACTTTCACTGTGACACTGCTAGACGTGTGACTGACCAATGTTTCGGCTCTGCACAATTTTAGCCATATAGTATAAGTCGACATGTGACAACAATGTTGTGTTTATGCTTTTCTGTATCACGAAACTTAGCTCCACACACTCTAACTTTATTCTCCATAGCTACAAGCACAGGGACCCAAGCAACTCCCGAGGCAAGAAGCTTACGAGGCTTGACCAGGGTTCCTGCGCACCCAGAGTTCAGCGGTCTTCGTAAAATAGTGCGACTGAAAGTATAAAAATAGAAGTCATGAGGAAGTAAAGGAGCCTGTTACGGGCTACCCGCTGTGTTCCTCAAATTTGTTCACTGTTGTGTATTATTTGAACTCCGTGAATTGATTCTTTCACCTGATGTTTATCCATTGTGCTCTAGATCATGTTTCGATATAGAACACACGTGACAATCCGGATAGTAGCGTGAATAGAGCGCTCTAGTTGGAACATTCGAGTTACAGAAGTTTTTGAACTTGTTTGTGTATTTTATTGTGTATTGTCTCTAAATAGTGCCACGTGTATTATTAGTGACTAGAGACGGGGTTCCCACTGGTAATTGGATTTATGACACAGGAACTATAAAAGTCTCCCTAAATCACACACTCCCAATACCACTACACTATAGCAGACATAAAGTCTTCAAAGCACACGTGAAATCTTCACATGCTGACCTCTTGTACTCTTCTGTAACCCTGCTTCCATTGTTGCTCGTTGAAAGTGTTTACAGAGCTGCTGCCTGGCAACGCGTTGATCAAATTCGTTACATTAGTAAAGGTCTTGCGAATGACTTATGTCCCATGAAACGGCTCCCAAGAGGTCATTTTGTCAGTATTATTACTGTATGATATGTTTATTCAAGTTGGAAGAAGAATACGACTTCTGGCCTATATCGAACAAAGACTTTTTTGTAAGATTTAACGTCTTCACAGCGGTGGCTATGAAGAACGCCGTCTTCTGGGATGTGGCACCGTGTAGATATTGTGCAAACCGACGTGCCTCCGAATCAGATAAATAATTTATATTCTTGGTGGTCCAAAGCAATTGGTGGAATGAAGATTGGCATGGGAAACCGAAGTACTCGGAGAAAACCTGCCCCAGCGCCATTTTGTGCACCACAAATCCCACTTGACCAGACCCGAGATCGAACCCGGGCCGCCGCCTTGGGAATCCAGCGACTAACCGGCCCTTTGTGAGCAACTGCGTCCACCAGCTCTGTGTGCATTCTTTTCCGTCTCCATGGTGCATTGAGTCAACAGGTTCGCTGGCAACAAATAGCAGGGAACCACAAGGTTCTACGTGTAAACACAGTGGCTACCGAGCAACACAACTGCGTTATGAAGAAATATATTGTCGCTGTGGGCTGAAGATTTAGAATGGAAGAGACAACACAGACCCTCTACGCGTAGGCGGCAGTGGAAGGAGGTTCAAAAAATATTACCTGGTTTAATACAAAAGTAGACAGCTCCTTACAGGCGGCATATTGTCTGGATACAGAAGCGTGTGTCTTGTGAATAACCTCACACACGTCCTCCTACATATCAGTTTGTGAAGAAGCTGACACAGGTACGCTTGCACCTCAGTTTCAGTAATACTCGTATACGTACCCTTAACCTCAGTTTGTTAATTTTTTCCCTTGGCACTACAGCGCCACTGGGCCTAGGCCTACCTCCATGAACTTCTCCGTTCACTTCGATTTTTCTGGATCTTACACATTCGATAGGACTCCTTGGGCGGGTGATCAGCTCGTTGCAAGGCCTCTACCTGTACACAAACACAAAAAAACGCACACACACAAACTAAACATCCATGCCCTGAGTGGGATTCGAACCCACGATCCCGGTTTCCAAGCGAGCGAAGACATTTCTTGTGTCCAGACATCCACACACTTGGCCCTTTCCTTCTTGAGCAAGGGGTGCGGTGAACTGCCGCAGGCACTGGCGAAACTCACCATTACCTTCTCAAGCCTCCCCATTCGCGAGCCCAGCTGGGGCCGTTAGTACCGTTGGGAGCGAAGGGTAATTTTCCGTGATAGCGCAGCAGGCGGCGATGGGTGGTAGGGTTTGACGCGCGCTCTGTCCTGCGTGGGCGGATAGACATGTGTTCCCCTGTCTCACACAACAGCTACACATGGTAGCAGCATGGTGCACTGAGGTTATAGGTTCACAGACGCGGGTGGATCCTGAGCACAGTACATTGGGCGGTACGATTGACGCTACGAGAAGATAATTCAGTCGCTTGAGGTTTCTGAGGCGGTACCTTGACAAGGGGAGTTGCTACACAGATGTCGCAGTCTTGTCCATGAGAATTCGCACACTGCGTGCATTTCAGCTGCAAAAGGAGAATTGAAAATTGGAGTGGTTCAATTTCTGTGAGCTTGTGTTACCTTTCTAACTTATGGCAGCCATTCAGAGAAGTTTTTCCGAACCTGCGTAACGCCATATTAATTTTTCTTGATGTGAATATAAAATTCGTAGTTTTGATACGACACTTTTTATATTATTTGTAGTTAATTGATACTGTTAGATACTCGGAGCATATGAGACGTCCATACTGTGGTATATCGATATAAATGTAAAATTCCGTAAAATTGTTAAAATAAATTGAGAACTAATAACATAAATCTAATACAGATATTATTGTGTTTATTTTAGAACAACTGGTTATATCGCCTATTAAGGCGCTAAAAGGCCGCGCCATAGCTCAAGCGGTTAGTCGCTGGCTTCCCACCGCGGCGGCCTAGGTTCGATCCCGGGTCTGGCCAAGTGGGATTTGTGGTGGACAAAGTGGCGCTGGGGCAGTTTTTCTTCGAGTACTTCTGTTTCCCCTGCCAATCTTCATTCCACAAATTGCTCCACAGTCACCCTCACCTATCATCTGGGGCTGGTACAATAGGCCAGAAGTGGCCACACTACAAGGGACTTAGTCCCACCCCACTAGCAATAAAAAAAGGTGCTAAAAACCGCTTGACCCGACGGCAGTGAGAATTCAAGGCGTAAGAACGGGTTCCTTGATATTTTGTTATTCAGGACCAGCTTGAAACTTGGAACGTTTACTTATCTCCATTACATACCTGCTTTAAAACTGCGCTGTAATTTGAAAAAAATAAGTAGATGAGGTTAATAGTTTTGCAGCATTTTTGTTCGACGTTTGTTTGAACAGAGCTAGAGAAAAAACTACTGAAATCATGAGACCCAACTTGTATACATAATTTCTTATTAGCCCTCTTGGGGGTTCCGACTGATCTCTCATCAGGGGTCCTTCCTGTGGAGACAGAAACGAAAAATTGATGTCTAACGTGGAAGGTTTCGGGCCATTTTGAGAGTCAGTTTGTAACCAGTGCCATACGATGCCGCGGAAGCTGATTAAGACCGAGCTACAGATCTTTTTTTAATTCGCTTGGTGGGGAGGTGGAGTCCAACTGCGTCCACTCGGCACGGCGGTCACAGTTTGACCTATTGTAGCCTGCCCCGGATGATTATGATGATGGAGAATTTGGTGGAATGAAGATTGGCAGGGGAAACCGAAGTACTCGGAGGAAACCTACCCCAGCGCCACTTTATCCACCACAAATCCCACTTGACCAGACCCGGATTTGAACCCGGGCTGCCGCGGTGGGAAGCCAGCGGCTAACTGCTGGAGCTATGGCGCGGCCTCGAGTTTCAGATCTTGTTGTTGTGACTGCGGGAGCAAGCGAAACGGCGGACGCTTCCCTAAACAATGGCGCGGTTGTGTCAGAAGTAGCCACGACGGGATTAGTTAGAAAACGTGAAATACTTTATGCTGCATTTCAGCTTTGGATTTGTGCAGTTCCACGAACACTAACAAGAGGTTTTACAGACATATGATCATAAAACAGCTCCAAAGAACTTGATAAACTATGGTGCGTGTAATTCGTAATGATTATAAACGTGCCGTTTGACTCCAGAATGGTGGTAGAATCCTGTGCTGATGTAGCATTACAAATAATATTTCAAAAAGACCTATCTACGAATATAACACCATGTGGTTCGTTGAAAGTCAACTGAAATGCCGGAGCAATATATCACCATCTGAAGGGTCGAAGAATGAGCGAAGCAAGAAATCAGCGCGAAGCAGGTAGCACGCAGTTAACTTTCAACGGACCATGTAGCAGTATACAAGTAACCCAGAAGACAGAATTCTTCACAACCACCGAGGCGAAAATCTCAGATCGCAAATACACGCAATGGAAGAAATGTGATTCTCATTGCTAAGAGAATGTAACATTTTCTAAACGGGAATATACTGAGTACTGATATCCAGTTCGATTCTAAATATGCACTTTGTAGAAACGCATGCGCCGATCACACTGGCCGCGCGGTGTAAGGCATGAACTGTCTTCGCTCTCTCGAAAGCTGGGTTCGTGGGTTCGAATCCCACTCGAGTCATGGATGTCTGTGTGCGTTTATTCTGTGTTTGTGTTGCTTTGTGCGTAGGTAGCGGCCTTGTGACGGGCTCATCCTCCGCCCAAGGAGTCATACCGACTGCGTATAGGATTCAGAAACTGAAAAGCGGCCAAAGCCCAACAGAGGGCTGTAGATGGATGGATGGAATTCATGCTGATGTATGTGGGGTTAAGACCCAATGGATTACATTTTGTCTGAGGAACTGAAGGGAAGGGACAAGTTTGGGGGGCCTAGGCGTAAATGGAAGATAATATCAAAGAGGAGCGTTAATAATTATGAAGTGATTTTTTGGAGAGGATTCACCTCAGTCGGGATACGATCCCGTTCCTGAAGATGTATTCTGCTACGTTCAGTTAATTAGTTAATGTAGCACTCACAGCGTTACGTAAGCCCACTAAGGAGTGCTGAACTGACAAGGATATGTAACAAAAATATTTGTAATGCCCTTTTACGCTCCCAGTTTAGTTTGTTTCTGAGAAAGTTTTATTTTCTGGTCTTGTTCACTGTTGTATAGCTTAATCAGATTTCTTGTTTAAATTATTAGAATGATTTTACCGTGACTTACCAGTATTTTAATTGCCTTTAACAAGAGGAAATCTATTGGGAAAGTCACAAAACTTGTCTTGGATATATTATGCTACTGCAGTTAACAACTTTGAGAGATTTATAGGAGATGCCTTATTAAACTATTAGAAACTGCTTTGTCATTGAGTGCTTTATGGGTTTTAGTAGTAACAGTGGAGAGAAACAACATCAGCAGCGGAGGACGATGGAGGCTGGGTGCGGTGACATATCTGCTGATGTGCTACTGCAGTTGTACAGTCTACATATGCATCAGGCAGGGCACAGTCCTCACAAGAGCCATGCAGAAACGTGACTAGATGTTTGTGTGATGTGGAGGGGTGATAGTGCACTACCGGCCTCCTGCCCCCCGCCCCCGCCCCTCAGCAGTCCTACAGAGTGACCCGTTCTTTGTGACCCAAGCCTCAAGTCTGTGTGCTATAATAACGCCAGTCTTTTTTCTGTTGCAAATACTTCTCTAGCTAATCGAGATTTTTCTTGTTACCCCCTCTGTGGTCAGAGTTCCTGGTTACAATTCCAGAGGTCCCGAGTTCGATTCCCTGCGCTCCCAGGTTTTCTGAGAAGTAATGAATCTGGAATGGGGTCCATTCAGCCTCATGAGGATAATTGAGGAGCTATTTGAATGGAAAAGTAGCGGCTCCGGTGTAGAAAACCGAAATTAACGGCCGTGGGGATCCGTTGCGCTGACCACGCGACAGTATCTATCCGCTAAAGGAGGGTCACTCGGTCAGTATGGTTCGCTTGCGGACTAAAGGCCACAGAGTTTAGTTTTAGTTTTTTATGGAATCTAATGCCGATCTCAGTGGCCGCGCGGTCTAAAGCATGAACCGTTTTCGCCCGCTCAGTCACTGAAATCGTGGGTTCGAGGCACGGATGTCTGTGTGCGTTTATTTTGTGTTTATGTTGTTCTGTGTGTAAGTGGCGGTCTTGCTTCGTGCTGATCCCCCGTCCAAGGAGTTCTACCGACTGTGTATAGATCAAGAAACTGAAAAGGCAGTCAAGGTCCACAAGGGCCGTGGAGCCATAGATAGATAAATATTAACTCCTGCGGGGGCCAGTTAATTGATGCCACTCTTACGCTTTTCTTTTCCCTTGGCACTACAGCCCCAGTGGGCCTAGGCCTACCTCCATGAACTTCTCCATCCAGTTCGGTTTTTCTAGATCTTAGACATTCGGTAGGACTCCTTGGGCGGGTGATCAGCTAGTCGCAAGGCCTCTACCTGTAAACAGACACAGTAAAACGCACACACACAAACTAAACATCCATGCCCTTAGTGGAATTCGAACCCACGATCCTGGTTTCCAAGCGAGCGAAGACAATGCATGCCCTAGACCGCTCCGCTACCGTGACCGGCAACACTTACGCTTTATTACAAGAATATTAGACACGTTGCACTTGCAGTTCTTCCTCATTAGACTGACATTCTCTTATTCACATCTCGTTACGCTACAAATGCATTCAGAATTTTAAGTTTATTAAATTCTCTTCCTTTCGGATTCTTAGTGACAGAAGAGGAACTTCTCAGGTCCATATTTAAAAACGCCGAAGTGCTGCTCTCCCGTTTGATGACTTGTAAGGAGCGTCACCAGTGTGAGTGATAGCCAGCGGCCAGGAGTGGTTCAGACGTCATCCGGGATCGCGTACTTCAAGTTTTGAAGGTGCAGAATTTCTCCATGTAAGTGACCTTGAGATGTTCCGTACTTTCGGAGTCCGGAAGGCTTTGTTGCGGCAATTTTAATGCAAAAACAGGAAGTTGTTTAGAAATTACAGTTGAGGATAATAACGAAATTTAAAAACTGGTAATTACTCTCTGCCATTCAGTAGCATCAGACTTGGCAGATCCTAGCGTCTGACTTGCGTCAGACAGCAGAACCGCGTGACTTGATGGTAATACAGAAATGCCTGTCTGTGGCTCTGCCGTCCTTCTGTTGGACCTTGGCCTCTTTTCCAGTTTCTAAAACCTATACAGAGTTGGTAGGAATCCTTGGACGGGGGATCAGCTCGTCACAAGGCCGCTGCCTAAACACAGAACAACACAAACAGATTAAACGCACACATACATCCAAGTTTCCAGTGGGATTCGAGCCCACGACCCTAATGTTTGAGCGGGCTAAGATAGTTTGTGTCTTAGATAGTGCGTCCTCTTGTGATCGGCTTTAGAAATGCCTTCGTTCAGTTATAGTTCTCTTACCGCAGTTTTTAAAATAAAATAGAACACTTCTGTGTTTTAAACACAATTCAGATTTCTGGAGAGACTTTAAGCATTTCTGAGACGCGAGTAACATCTGTAAAGTAACCGGCTAGGACTTCGAAGCCGTAGCAGCGATTCCAGATAGAATTTCTCGTCGCCACCTTGTCGAAACCGGCCCTTGAAGGCCGTGGCTTTCGGGGGAAGTTTCCTGGAGGCAAAACGTTCGAAAGCCGGAGCTGCCTGCTTATCCGTACCAAGGTTAAGAATGCGTGGAACTTTTGTAATATGGTGTTTATACTCAGAAGCAGTTACAGGAGCATGTGGTACGCTGGGTATAGCGAAGGCCCGTTGTCTCCTATAAGCAACAGTTGCGAAGACTTCATGGTCTCTTTCATTGCAACCGTCAGCTACCGGACGCCGATTTCTGCTAAATACGTCAGCTACATTATCTCCAAACGTAAAATTTAGATGTTATTTTTCGTTTTTATGACCCAAAGATTACCTACAAGGAGCTTAATAATTTTCTACATTTCACTACTATAACATTGACCAGGTCAAAGAAAACGAGATAAGAGTAACATGTAGCACGCATGAGAAAATTATAAACGATACAAGTGAGGAAATCTGTCTCAGGTGAGATACAATTGGAAATTCTGGTTCCATAAATGTTGGAACTTTTCTCGACCTGCTAAGATCTAAAGGAGTCGGCATACCTCAGTCAGTACGCGAGTTCAAACCCGGCGGAGGTCGAGGAATTTTTAAGGGCGGAAAAATTCAGGGAACAAGTCCTCCGGGAGGGACTTTAAGCCGTGTGTCCCGTGTCGTACATTTACGGCACGTAAAAGAACCTCATGTCTCTAGGAGACCTCTGAGCTAAATCAGGCAAGTTTCCCGCCCAAGTAGTTTCCAATGCCTCTGGTAGATGGGGGAAGCATCAAGGTACCGAGGGCCGACCTCGTTGGCTGAAACGGGGCTGATAGCACGCACCAGTACCGGTAGGGTATGGAGACTGGTAGAATATCAAAGGGGGACGTACAATAGACTATTAGTCGCGGTGCATGGGGAAACCCACCCCCTTCAATAATAATAATAATACCTCAGTCGGTAGAGCGAGTGGCTACTGGCTGGATGACCGAGAGTTCGGAGTTCGAGTCTCAGTAGGGTCAAGAATTTTCATTTCTCCATATCATCCAGACCGGCTCTGGGGTCCACCCAATCTCCTATCCAATGGGTACCGGGGACTCCTTCCCCGGGGGTAAAGCGGCCAGGGCTTGAAGCTGACCACTCACCTCCAACTAGTGGCGAGGTCAAAAAATGAGGATCTATACATCCACCCCCTATACGCCTTCATGGCGTATTGTTTAATTAGTTAAGCACAGGGACAATTTTACTTTTTAACAACCAATTTAAACAAGACGTTACATAACCATATTTCAGTGTTCTACAAGTTTGCAAAATCCTGTTAAACCATGTAGGATTTGAGGTTCTCACAGCGGTAGTTATGAAAATGAAAATTACAATTTTCTGGGATATAGCGCCATGTGATCCGTATATGAACCGTTTATTCGGAAGAACTTGTGACCTTCATCTTCAGGGTCGAAAACCAGCGAGAGCAGGTGGCTCGGCTGATTTTCTACCCTGAAGATGTAGGTGATAAATTCGTCCGAAACGTCGGTTCATATACGGACTACATGGCGCTATGTCCCAGAAGATGACAATTTTCATCTATTAAACCAGTATCCTTCTCCTAATCCACAGTAAACTTCTGCCCCTAAATTTTGTGAACAGAATTTTTAAACAACGATTCAGCTTCCTCCACTTGTTTTTATTTGTAAGCGACCTTTGAGTTCAAGTCTGAGTATTAATGAATCCAGCTGTGCTCATACAAAATTCGAATTGGCATGAGGATAGAGAAGCCGTGTCCGAACACAAATACACTTGTTGTTTCACGTATCACGGAATATAATAACAATGGCAATGCATGATTCAACAGTTCATCGTGCCTACGAGCTGAACGCCTAACGAGTACCAATAAGCGATTGTATTCCGTCGGGCTGTTCCTTTGTTCATAGCCTACACAAAGTAGCTCTTTGCTATTTCAAAACTTCAGTCTCTCAACTTTCTCCTCCCTCTAGGAATTGTGGCCCCTGCTGCTGTATCATTCAAATATCTGAGCGCTTAACGAGTCAAAATGTCTCAAGGCACGTTTCTCAGTTAATGCTTCATCTATCCTATTCTGAAGAGTGAATCCGAAAACTTTTCTACCTGTTAGGTTTCCACCTCCATAGTTGTCTCATTGAAATATTGAAGCAGCAACCGAGGGGAACAATAGCCTGGCACAATGGGGAGTCATGGATAAACGGATTATAGGCCGTGCACAAAAGAAGGAGCTTTGAGCCTTAGATATCCGTGTCTCTTTGTGTTAGGCTATCGTTAATATTAAAAATAATAGCAACGGAAATATCGGTCTAATTAATAAAGTGATTATATTAAGGTAAACTGTAGGTGACTCACTAAATGTACTGTGCAGGATGAAATGTGTAAGGCTATGAACACACACAGCGACATCGATCGTACGACGTCCGTACGGCAAAATAATAACTGTACGACATTTTTCCGTACGACCGATGTCTCTGTGTGTGTTCCTAGCGTAACACTTACGTGTACCTTACTTCTTGTGACAGTTTTCTTTGCAACAAGGTTACAGTTTCCTTCTGTAGTTACAGTGCATGATCACGGCAAAGGAAAAGTCGTCAGCTGTTTTAAGAGCCCGGCTACTAGTCTCAGGATTAACGTCTCTCTCCGTTGTTGTTTATGCTGTTTCTAGTAACTCATTAATGTCAGTCTACCTTGCAGGTGTTCAGAAGCGTTATCAGGGAATGCTTATGCAGAAAATTCAAGCACAAGATTAATTATATCGCTAATGTTATAAGAGGTTTGAATGAAGCTAGCCAAACACAAAAAATACGCAACAGAAATAAGCATAATGGGCATTTGCAGTTTTATCACAATTATTTTGTGTTAAGTTAGGGATGAAGGCGAAAACGTCTAGAAATGGGAAATATTATCACGTGTTTGAGTTACTACGACGCGGGTTTGGATTGGTGAATCGGTTTATTGGATCTTCACTAGTTGTAACTACAAATAATTGTAACACTTTCAAAATTACTTAAATTCACGCGTTAAGTCTTCGCAGGTCTTCTGCAAAATTCCCGTGGCTGTCTCCTACCGAGAACTGAACTGAACTCAAGTCAGTGTCAAAGTCACATTGCGACTGACGGTCGGTCAGTCAGTAAGTCTTGGTGTCGAGCCCCATCTGGGGCTCATGACCAGTTATTTATTACTGTTTGACTGTTACGGTCTTGTTTTTATGGGGAGCCCTCTCTGACGAGAGGACGGGTCTATCTTTTGTATATGCTTCTGGCCCTTGCCAGCGCAGTCTTTCTCAGTTCCGAATCCCTTTATACTCGCGACCATATGTTACTGCCTCAGATTTGAGACTTCCCTTTTCGTCACTTCCTACGACTCTCAGGATTACGGTGGTGCAAGGAACCTTGGTAGTCCGAGGTGAGGAATAAGAATGAATGTATGCACAAATGTATGTGATATATTTATATCTGAGTTTCCTGAATTGTCTGATCACCAGTATTCACTTTTCTGAGCAGATTACATGTATTTTGTCAAGGTTTCAAGACCTGATATTTCTGATCCCTGAAATTTACTGCGACCAGAAATATTTCCAAAGTTTGTTCCTCCACTCTCAATTAATGTAGCTTTATGGAGGACAGTTCCCTTCGTCCGAGAAGAGTGACACTAGGGTGGAGTGAGCTGCATCACACGTGGCGCATTGTCTTACCTGAGGTTCGTGTCCTAAATGCGACACAACATACCGCCCTGAAATTGCGTGCCGAAGTGACTTAAAGAAAAAATGATTGATCATTACTTTGATTTCAGCGAGTTTTGTTTGCTATGTCTTTCGTTATTTTCAATTATTTTCAGTCGATTTTCAAGGCACAATTAGGGCGTTCCCACTACGTCAGGTAAGTTAGGAAGTTAATGAAATAAGAAATGTGTACAGAATCTATTAATAAAATTCTGATGTAATCGAAACACGCGATAGAAAACGGATGTTACATTCTCTGTGGACTTTTGGCTTCTGGATGTTCTAGATAAATTTATTGTGATCGCACTGGTGTCATGTGGAGTCAATCAATTGTCTAAAGCTACATTACCGCCCTCCTGCTGTACTCAACCGAAGCGCCAGTCGCCTTGTTCGTGGCAGGCAGACGACGTGGCCTGGAATGATAATTGTTTCACGTCTGTTACGATGAGTATCGGTGTAATCCACAGCGGGGATAAAACCCTCTGTCAGTGCACACCAGACCCCGGGAAATATTCATTTCTCTCTCCTGAATAAACACAAACGGAGTTTTACGGCCACTACACAATTGTCTGCCGCTCCTTAACGTTCCGATGTTTGTCCCCATCCAAATAATAACAGTTCACAAGTTTTTATTATTACCTTACTGCAATCTGGATGGCGACTAGCGACGGGCTGGACGACCGAGGGGTTGGAGTCCCAGTTGGGGTCGTCCAGACCGGTTCTGAAGCCCACCTAGCCTCCTATCCCGANCCAGACCCCGGGAAATATTCATTTCTCTCTCCTGAATAAACACAAACGGAGTTTTACGGCCACTACACAATTGTCTGCCGCTCCTTGACGTTCCGATGTTTGTCCCCATCCAAATAATAACAGTTCACAAGTTTTTATTATTACCTTACTGCAATCTGGACGGCGACTAGCGAGGGGTTAGAGTCCCAGTTGCGGTCGTCCAGACCGGTTCTGAAGCCCACCTAGCCTCCTATCCCGGGCGTAAAGCGGCTGGAGCGTGAGGCTGACTACTCACCTCCAACTAGTGCCGAGCGGATCTATATATCCACTCTCCCATACGTCTTCATAGCGTAGTGCTTAATTAGTTAAACATGAGGACAATTTTACCTTTACCTTTCCTTTAACTCATAGAAAACATTCTGTGTTTCCATTACAAATGCAACCATCTGTTGGCCTGAAAGTAAATATTGACGGGTTATTCTGTGGATTTTTTCGAAATCCTCAAGTGAACTCTGTGTGCAAAGTACAGAGCTATTTTTGGAGTTGAAGCATGGGTTGCGTACAGGAAGTTACCACTGTGCTTTACAGGATTACTTAAGAGTATCAGGTCCGCTACTGTCACGAAGATGTATGAGTTATCGGTTTTTGAATTCAAGGCGCTGGAAGGTAGTCTCTGCCCGGTTGTAGCAGTGGCAAGACTCTCGGAGGAGTCTCCGTTCCAATCTCGGGCGGAGCACCGGCTACACTGACTGAGGTTTCCGAAATTTGCTTCAATCCCTCTAAGAAAATTCCGCGATAGTACGCCGATTACTCCACGAAAGCTTCCTACCAAATCCTTTCCAGTTCATCATTCATCTATCATGCATCTGTTCAACTCAATGTGGTCTAGCTATATAAAACGTATTTAGCCCACTAACAAATATAGAAAATGTTTATACCTATCGTTAATCATCATCATCATCATCATCATCATTTAGAAGGCTTTGGCCTGGGCCGATCTCACTACTCTCCATCTCTTTAGAGGTCTACCCCGTAACGGGGCGGCCCGTGTATAGGCACTGGGGAACTGCAGCACCCCCAATTTCCACTTGATATTATCGATAACATTTATATAATGAGTCCTTTTTTCTTTAATTCTTTCTTTATACTTGTACAATACAATATATAATCCTTAAGCTTAATGTCAGTAGCCAAATCTTTGTATGGAACTGTGCGCTTCTGGAGCAGCTCCCCCACTAATTTTAGCTACGAGCCGCCACTGAGTCCCCGTTGTCCTTTTTGTTGAGGAGAGTAGCTTAGTACTTTTCCTGGAATTCGGCCTATATTGGTGCAAATTTGATGCGAAATAGAGGATGTTAGAAAATAAAATATTTGTATATTATACAGCTCTCCTGATATCATTAGTTTTATCGTGTCAAATTGATTAGAACGTGCTGGAGTTGTAAATGGGATAGACGAAAAACGAATGTGTACGTGAAGTTTTCTCTCTCCTGGGATACAAAGCCATGTAGTCCGTTGAAGGTCTACCAACGTTTCGTACGAACATGTCTCCTTCATTTTCAGGGTTAAAGAGAAAGTGAAGCAAGAAATCCTCATAGATATGTTTGGAGCCTGTTTCATGATAGTTTATAATGTAATGTACACTAGGACGGGAGGCAGTGCATTATGAAAATTCGTTGAGTATTTTTCTACTGTCACTTTCGTGGTCTTCCTACATTCGATTCCATTTCAAAATGCCACATGGAATTTTGTTTTTGTAGATCGACGGGTACTCAGCAAGTTGAATTAAGCGACAATACTTTCGACTTGTATTCGGGAGGATCCCCGACGGAGAGTTTTCGTTGTTTACTTCAGCCATTTGTGGCATTTCCTGAATAACACATGAAAAGAAGCCATTACCACTTCCTTGCATATCTTTCTAATTCCATCTTGACTATCACTGAATAATTCAACGTTATACAGTCTAAGTGATGAGCCGGCGTTTGTAATTTCTTTAATTCGCTTAGTGGGGGGTGGAGTCCAACTGGGTCCACCCGGCACGGCGGCCACTGACTGGCCTATTGTAGCGTGCCTCGGGTGATTATGATGATGGAGAATTTGGTGGAATGAAGATTGGCAAGGGAAACCGAAGTACTCGGAGAAAACCTGCCCCAGCGCCACTTTATCCACCACAAATCCCACTTCACCAACATTCGTTTGTAAGTAAAGAGCAGAAAAGAAACCTGAAGACAGGAAGGAATCAGGAACGACACAGTTCAATGAGGTTTATTAACCTGTGCATCGTTAAAGATATATGTTACCCTGCTGAGATTCGAATCGAAGACCTACCGAGTCTGCGTGTAGATTTCTATCGCTACTCCTTCCTGCTCCGTTTATAAATGATAAAATTTGATGGACTGGGAATGAATAATTTGCGACCTACTTCAATGTATACAGGAAGTATTGTGGGGGGATTAAAATAAAATAATTGAAAATATATTTACATAAAAGATGGTGCCCAAATCGAGGTACGAATCAAGTCCTGCCCCTTCCAAATACACATCTATGACGTTACCACGTGTTTCTTCTTCATTAGCGCTTTAGAGGTCATTACAAATATAAGAAACTTTTGATACAGCAGTAATTCAGTAATCTGTATAATGGAACATTTCGAAATTAAATCTATTTCTTTTTTCTTCCTTTCCTTTCTTCGATAGGTACAAGCGTTTAATGCAAGTCTTGCTGAGTAACGGCGTTCCGCTTCCGCCGATGACCAGTAACATTCCAGAAGTCCGCTAACCTGTACTTAATTCGATGTGGAAATTAAGGGCTAAGGCCTAACAAGTTGAAGCCAGTTCTTGTCATTTCAGTATATGGTACTTTATGTAGAGAGGGATATTTAGTGTTTTGTGGGTTGCTACTGTTAACGAGATTCCGACACGTCGTGTTGTACTCAGAGCCATCTATCGACAATTTTTGTTGTTCTTGTTTGCTCCCATCAGGATTTTCTGTCTTTTTCTTTCGGTTTTGCTTTGTTGCAAGTATTTCGCTAGTTACATCGACACAAGAGGCGCTGCAGGGCAGAATGGACCAAGTGCTAAGGAATGTAAATGGATTATTGGTACGCTAACAAGCACCGGCATGAAAGTGAGTGTAACACTCACAGTGTTTACATAGGTGAAATGAAGATTTCAGGAGTAATATGAGTGAAGACCAACTAATTCAGAACGCATTTTTGACAGTTTCCACTGAAATTTCGGCAGGGCTTTATGCTAGTTTTTTTTTTTTTTAAGTAAGGAACTGGTAAGCGGCCTCCGTAGTCTAGGGGTAACGTTCCCACCTCATGACTCAAGGTACGCGGGTTCAAACCCGGCGGAGGTCGTGGAATTTTTAAGGGCGGAAAAATTCAGGGAACAAGTCCNCTGGCAGAAAGGAGCTGATAGCGAGCACCAGTATCGGTAGGGGATGGAGACGGTAGAAATTAAAAGGGGGATGTACAATAGACTATCCGCCGCGGTGCATGGGGAAACCCACCCCCTCAATACTGAATCACTGAAAGGAACTGGTAATGCGAGAAATCTGCATGGTCTTCTTAAACAGACGTGCTTATAAATTCATTGAACCATATAGTTACACTCAGAATTCAGTATGTTGTAATTGAGATTTTCATACAGGTAACGTTCTGGAAAATAACATCATGCAGTTCAGCATAAGTTTTCCAACGTTTCGGAGGAACGTACTGTCTTCATTCTGAGGACTGGAGAGTAGGCCAAGCAAAGATCAAGGAGCAAACGGAAAGCAATACAACCCTGAAGATGGAAGCATTACGTTCAGTCGAAAACTTCAGGGAACATTATCAGATCACTCGATTTTGTACCCAGAAAACAATACTTTTCAAAACTTAATATTCTTATGTTATAATTCCTTGAACTCATTTTGATAGTGGACACTGTAAAACGTGTATATGAAATACATATCTTGATATTGCTGCACAAAATAAGACTGAATCATTTTTAATATTCATTACTCTTCTACAAATGTAGCTATAACAAGCTGCTGTCAGCGGCGGAATCCTTCTCCATGGCCTCTCAACTAGTCACGAAATTTCCCTCCACTAACATTTTCTTTGTCATTTTCACAAGAGCCCCCAACTCGTCTCTACTCTCGACCAGATCAATCCGGCCCATATCCTCACTCCTTAATTCCTTAAAATCAGTTTTAATATTTTGCCATCTATGACTAGATCTACAAAGTGATTTACTCCCTTCATGTTTTCCGCCAAATACGAGTACTAACATGCATTTTAAATTCCTCTCATGGAGGCTTGTTTATCGAACCTATCTCATATTTCTTTACATAATAATCGAAAAATGCTTCATAACCAGTACTATTCTCAAAGTAAGAATGATGAAATCAATAGGATGAAATGGACAGGACATGTAGCATGAATGGGGAAGAAGAGGAATGCATGTAGGATTTTGGTAGGAAAGCCAGAAGGAATGAGACCACTGGGAAGACCAACACGTAGGTTGGTGGACAATATTAAAACGGATCTTAGGAAGATAGGATGGGATGGTAGGTTTTGGTTTGATCTGGCTCAGGATATAGACCAGTGGAGGGCCCTTGTGAACACGGCAATGAACCTTCGGGTTCACTAAAATGCTGGGAAATTCTTGGCTAGCTGCACAGGTTGCAGCTTCTCAAGAAGGGCTCAAATTCATGAATGAAACAAATTTTAGTGTTGGTCCCAGTGCACGCTACATAACTCTTTTACGAATACGTTACATAATATATACTCCTTAGTCCTATTACTGTGCTTTAAGTACATTTGAACGCAATTGGAAATATTAGATAGAAGCTGAGCGTTAAAAGAGTTTAATTAAAAAAAAAAACGTTAAACTCTTAGAACTGGACATCTCTTGAGAAGCTGAGAATCTCTCAACAGGTCAAGAAACCTTTCCCTCTCCGAATATTCCGCAATCCGAAGCCTTGTTTCCGCATCACTAGACCAGGCCCCGAACCAGGTGAATCCAGTCCATGTCCAGTCCAATCAATTTTCAACTGTTTCTTGATGATCTGCTGTTTCATTGTTCTCTCATTACACCTTTGGTTCATCTTCTCTTCAGGTTCTATGCTTGAAGCTCTGTAGTCATTAATGGCGAGCCCTAGACGTGCTACTAAAACCGATGTCTAATGCCATATGAAACATATATCCAACTAAAATATACAAATTAATTTGAAACCTCGTTTTAAGTGGGGGACACGCTGTAGCGTAGTTGTTTGAGGCATTATGCTACAAGCCGGAGTCGACGCAGTCTCTAACAGAAATTAGTACCAGGAATGTTCCTGGGGGGTAAAGGGCGACCGACGCTTAAGACTGACAAACTTACCGCCATCTGTGAGCCGATTGTTTAGAGAAAATGTGGCAGCCTCGACTTCTCACAACCATATGGGCCTTCACGTGACTCGCTCCAAGGTTAATCGCTATGAAATATGATATTTTCACGTGTATTAGTGACTAAAGGCGCGGGTTTGGATCGGTGAGTCGATTTATTGGATATTCATAACTCGTAACTACGATGAATTATAACACTTTTAAGATTACTGTAATTATGACACATAAATAAAGCCATCTATATCTTCTTAGGCTGGTTGTTGCTAGGTAACAGATCTAAACAGTGCCTATTCCTCTGCAAAATTTTCCTTATCCGTTTCCTGGCAACGGATTTTAACACAGGAACTGCAGCTGTCACCCTCCAGATATCACTGCACTGCAGCACACATGAAGTTTTCAAATCACACGTTAAGTCTTCACAGGCAGACTTCTAACTCTTCTTCAACTACGAATTTCCCGTGGCTATCTCCTACCGAGAACTGACTGACTCGTAGCGCCGATTGTCTTCAATATTACTCCTCTTTACGGACCCCACAGAAAACACGTCTTCTTTTGTTAAAGATGCGTGGTTATATCTTCGTTACCTGACAATATCCGTCCTATTTTTCCGTGCGTTTGCTTGGCGCGGACCACATAGGAAACACAGTTTCTCCTATATTGTTCTCACCTTCTTAAAGCTGGGTGTTTACCGGCCATCTCATAGAAACGGCAGTCCTTACTATTGCCTGTATTCGTTGCCGTGAGAATGTTCATGAACATTCCTCTATTGTTATAGAAACGGCCCATATGTGACAATATGTATAACGTTGATTTGTCAGTAGTACAGAAAACTCTAAGAAAAGCACTTTGGAAACCCTGCGTAGAGCTTTCTATTTTTGTGTTTACTAAGAAATATCAACTGTAAAATGCAAACTTGATCGACAGGTTATCAATCTATGAAAAGTGTTGAGACATGTAATTTAGTATAGCCAACAGCAACGATTGTATCTCCCTAGCATGACTGAAAAATATAACACTATAAAAACTTACACTTAGTTGTAATTGGCACATTTAAAATTATAATGACTTTCATAAGTAGTGGCCTTTGGGAACGTTACCATTAGAATGAAAAATTACTATGTGTTATAACGGAAATGTTGAGAATGAATAAACTACGATGGAAATGTTTTGAAGGGGGAAGCGATTGATGAGGCAACAAGTTTGTGAAAATAAATATCTTCTGCAGTATACTTTAAAACTCTGTTTAGAAAATTACTCGCGCTGAGAGAAAAAGTAAGTTGGAAGAGGAAAGGTAGAATGGAAAGTGGTATAAAAATCAGAAACAGAAATTTAGGAAGAGAGGAAAGGGGGAACATTGGTAACTGAATGGGTACACCAGAAATTAAAGGAGCTGGGTTCTCTGTCCAGTGGGACACATGCGCAGTTAAAAGTGTCACATCTTCATTTAACTCCCTCCATAATTTGCTAGCAAGCAAACAGTCTTTCATTTTGCCGATGTACCCCGTACTAATGATGGAAAACGGAAGTTTATCGTCACCTTCCACTGGTCCTTATCCTGTTGCAGGCGAACTCGTTTGAAAGACTCCATCCAATTTCGAGGCCCTCCGTAACATTTCATTAACAGCGAGGGGCTCATTGCCCCCACCTAAACTCCAACTTGAGGACAACCGATTGACTCTTGCTTGTGACTGTATCTGGGGACGACGCCTCCTCCATCCGCTTCCTGAGGACGCGCCATGCCGTGGTTCATGAATGTGAATAGGGGCGTGGAGATGAATTCCTACGCAATTTTAACATCAACGTTAGACGGAAGTGACTAAGCAACTACGCTCTGCTACCCTCAGCAGTGAACTTTCTCATTTCTCTTACTCCTTTCATGATATATGTTATCAGCCATCGTCTAATCGTTCTCTTTGCCTGTGATATTCATCCTTTGTCGTTGACGCAGAAGATCTTTGCAGCTAATCGAGTCGCAGTCGTCAAGTCCGTCGCGTCACTACACAAACTGAGCTGTCCAGTTGAAAACTGAGTCAACCTGTTGTCCATATTGTGTTCCTACACTGGTGATCCGGTTGGTGGGTACGTTTTGATGGAGCATACTGCCTCAGTCATCAAGGTAGCAAACAGTATGTTGTCACCTACCTACCGGACTACAATTTGTTGCAATCCAGGACACGGTGTGACATTTCGCCGCAGCGGAAACTTCAAATCTTGTTATCTTCATCTTTATCAGAGAGTTGTGTGATTACATATTATCGTCGGCCGTCTGTTACAGTTCAGCCTGTTTGACTTTCCGTATTAACTTCATTCCTCGTAGTAACGTCTTCAACTGAGGGCCGCGCCATAGCTCAAGCGGTTAGTCGCTGGCTTCCCACCATGGTGGCCCGAGTTCGATCCCGGGTGTGGTCAAGTGGGATTTGTGGTGGACAAAGTGGCGCTGGGGCAGGTTTTCTTCTAGTACTTCTGTTCCCCTGCCAATCTTCATTCCACTAATTGCTCCACAATCACCCTCACCTATCATCTGGGGCTGGTACAATAGGCCAGAAGTGGCCGCAGTACAAGGGACTTAGTCCCTCCCCACTAGCAACAGAAAAAAGTCTTCAACTATGTTTTGATATTTAAATCCGAAGGGCGTTTCGCCTTTCTTTCTTCCACCTTACCATACGAAGTTGTAGCCTCATATAGCACAGTGGCTAGTCACATTGTATTTAGGTCTTGTTTTTGCTGTGGTTCCCAAACTAACAGCTATTAATTAACCAAACAGACTTGTTGATCTTCTTATTGGAGATATATTATGCCGTCAGTGAGTAGGAAATTAACTTCTGAATATTATTTAGGTGTTAAAATTTGCACTAACTTAGCCGACAAGCGGCGGTCGCTCGGTCGGTATAGTTCGCTTGCGTACTACAGGCCACGGAGTTTTAATTTTTCCTTTGGCACTCCATTTCTTTGTGTTACTAGCGTACTGCATAATATTATATTAATTTACAGTTGAGTCGCAACATACGTTCATTTAACTCACGTGAATTCAACCACACGCCCACGCCTCCCCAAATAAAAGAAAACATTAATACGCGTAATAATAAAGTAACAATAGTCTAAATAGNATGTAAAGGAATGTCTCTATGGGAAATTTAAGGGGTTTTCACGGCTAATTTTGACTACTCGATTTTGGGTTCAGGCGCCGTTTTTAGAACGTAAACCTTGTGTAATTTGCGTGTCCGCTGTATCGCCGTATGTCTATTTCATTGTCGAATTAATAGTCACTGTTTTCTTCTCCTATCAGATTAAAAATGAATGACTGAAATGTAGGTCCTAACAAACTTTAATGAGTGTAGATATTGGCGCACCACCCTAAGCAAGTGCAGCACAGTAGATTTGGAGTGTGTGAGAGATAAGAGTTGGTGAGGAGAATATTCTGATTTCAAAAGAGGAAGGAAGAGTTGGTGGATAAAATTTCGAATTTTGGAGCTTCATAATATGTATACTTCTTTTAATATTATTATGATGACGAACCAGTGAGAATGAGATGAGCTGGGAGACCAGAAATGCCTACAAAATCTTCGTCGGAAAATGAATGAGGCCTCTTGGAAGACACAGGCGTAGACAGGAGGGTAAGAATAATTCCTTTAAAGTACAGTGGTTATTGCATGTATAGCATCTTGTAACAAGTAGGAGTTTTGCACTTTTGCCTCAGAGTGTATTTATCTGTTTGTTATGATCCTTAGAATGCGAGTGTAGGAGTTATTTCCCTGAACGGCATTGAAAAGTAAATTCTTGTAATGGAGACTCAGTGTGTTTTATGTGACTTACGAACTCAATTTCTTAATTGTTACTTACGTGAAAACTATGTTTTAAGACTTGACTTGATCTTTAACGACACAGAGCAGGAGGAGTGGAGTGGATTAATTAGCTCAGGATTGGAAATAATAGCTCACTCACTCATGGAGCTGAGCCCTCCTTGAGAAGCCGCCAATTGTGGAGCTACTCAAGAACTTCCCAGCCCTCTAATGAACCCAAAGGTTCATTACCGTGTTCCCAAGAGCCCTCCACTGATCCCTATCCTGAGCCAGATCAGTCCAATTCATACCATCGCATCCTGTCTAAGATTCATTCTAATATTATCCACCCACCTAAATCTTGGTCTTCCCAGTGGTCTCTTTCCTTCTGGCTTTCCCACCAATATCCTATAGGCATTCCTCTTCTCCCCAATTCATGATACATGCCTTGCTCATCTCATCCTCCTTGACTTGATCACTCTAATTATACTAGGGGAAGAGTACAAGTTATGAAGCTCCTCGTTATGCAGTTTTCTCTTCACCTCTCTTCGGTTCAAATATTCTCAACACCCTGTTCTCAAACACCCTCAGTCTATGTTCCTCCCTTAATGTCGAGACAAAATTTCACACCCATACAGAAGCACAGGCAAAATTATAGTTTTGTGTATTCTAATTTTTATGTTTTTAAATAGCTACGTAGCGTAGTGGTTGAGGGGCTATGCTGCAACCCGGAAGGTCGCGGATTCAAGTCCCCATGAGGTCATTGGATTTTTTTCAGTTGACCTAATCCTTCCAGCCGCACTATGGCCCTGGGGTCGACTCAACCTCTAACAGAAATGAGTAACAGGAATTAATTAAATAATTTTCCTGGTGAGTAAAGCGCGGCCGGCGCGTAAGGCTGACAACCTTACCGCCATCTTTGAGCCGATTGTCTAGATAATGTGGGACCCTCAACGTCTCACAACCCTATGGACCTTCACGGCCTGGTACAGGGATAGCTTTACTTTTTTTTTACTTACTTACTTTACGAATGTGAATATGGATGTGAATATTAGGGTTCCATAAAAAGGGGAGAGATTCGTAACTAGCTGAACATCTGCCAGTTTCGCGTGGTTAGTGAAAGAAACATAGCAGAAGTTATTTTTTTTTTGTTGGATTCTCTGACTGCAAAAGGGAATGACAAAACAGAAAAGAGAATTACTATTTTATAAAGTCAGATTAACAAAATGGTTAATTTTTCACGTCCCCTTACGTAGATCTGCCTTTAAGCCAGGTAATTAATGTCAGAAATCATGTGGGTTAGGATGTGAGACGTTCATTTATATCTACATCTCTATCAGGCAACAAATAATTGGCCCTTTAGTAAATTGGTCTGTGCGCCTCTGACGTAGACGAAGTTATTCCCTTAACAAGTGAGCGAAATGAATTAAGAAATAATTATACTTTCAGAATAATAAGCATCGGTAGCAGCAGAGCAGCAGTACGATACACGCATTGAACAAAGCTTGAATCAGTGCCCTGTATGCAAACAAATTAGAATCATGACGCAGAAGGGAATCAACAATCCAATTATATACAAACAACATCAACTAAATTAAAAGTAATATAATACAGAAGGCATGGATTTAAAAAATAAACAACATATGTCGGAAGAATATTATATGACTATCCTTGTCAAGTCAGAGATGAGAGGTGATCATGACATTGTAGTGTAACAAATGAGATTCTTTGGGAGCGTTAGGGATAATTTGGCTGTCTTTCTGATAATACCACGACATCTTCCTTATACCCATAGCAATTTTGTAGCGCTAGGTTCTTTACACATATTACAGTCAACAGATGACAGAAGGGTTCAACAGCATTTGAACAAGGAAATTCTTGTTTCTCTTTGTTAACGTTATTGTTTTCAGTTTGATTGTTGTTGATAGTGAAATATTTTTTCTATTTTTTTTTGTCATAGCATGACGAGCCATTGTTCACAAGAGAACATCACATCTCTTTCATCGACCTGTATCTTGTTTACTCAACTCATCATCTTTTCGCGCTGCGTCATTCATTTGTTCTTTTCTTTTTTTCTATTATCATTAGAGTTCGTACAAACAGACGTTCGTTGTAATAAAAAACAATAATAAATTTAAATTAAATAAAATAAACGTGTACGATTGTAAATAATAGGGAGACATTAGCAAATTAATGGAAAACTGTTAAGGGAATTAATCTACCTCAATGGAAAAAGAATGCCATTGTTACTAGCACTTTTTGACATCTGACACTGCAGGTTAATATTATATTCTCTATTTAGTATACGTGTTAAAATATTTTAAGCATGAATATGCCATTACGTTTGGTAACTGTAAATTCCCGGGTACAAAAATTGTTGAATTTGATTCTGAAGTAAGTAACAACCACGAGCAAGGCAGGAGTGCGAGAAGTTGTGTCTAAATATAAACAGGGATGTAATCATGGCATTCAGGACCTGGAGTTGTACGTTGCATTCTCAGCGGAATCCTCAACTCAGGGTATCTTAATTGTGATAACACGATACTCAAAAGTATTACATTAATTTATGCGACCTTCCATCTCGAACCGTCGGTGAAGAGCATAGTTATGCACAACGTCGCAGCTCCCTTATATCAGGCTGTTCCGTGACAGCAAGAACGTAAACAGCTCTACAAATTGCGTGCACGTACAGCGAACCGTTTTAAAGAATATTCCTCTACAGTTATGAGAAAAATTCGCGAAAGAATTCCTACGTCTTCAGTTACGTTTCATAGAAAGCTTCTATTACGCTACAAGTAAATCTTACTGACTTGCCAAACTACGAGTGCAAACAACACAATCTTGAGAACTAGGATGACCGCCAGATGGCAGCGTCTGACAGATCGAGAAGGCATTCTTTAGCTTGTCGCCGAAACCTGCATAACATAACTTCGCATGGGGTACACATGAAAGAATTAAGTTGCGCCTGTACTTATTTAACCTCCGCGCCACGAATACATATAGAGAAGTGGAGGTGATGTTCCACGCGTTATCGTCTTCGATACTAGATGGGCATGAGTTGTTAGCTTCAAGCCACAGGCGCTTTAGTCCGGGGAAATAGTTCAGTCACTCATTTTATGCGAGAATGTTTGGGACCCACAGTCGATCTGCACGCTGTGGAAAAGAGACCTATTGGACCCATAGCCGGTCTGCACGCTGTGGATAAGTGACCGTTTGGGACCCACAGCCGGTCTGTACGCTGTGGAGAAGAGACCGATTGGGCCCCAAAGCCGGTGTGTACGCTGTGGAGAAGAGACCGATTGTGACCCACAGCCGGTCTGCACACTGTGGAGAAGAGACTGGTCTTTTCCTATTGGGAATCGAACAAAGTTCCTCGGCCTCCAGGCGTAGGCTGGTTGCTGTATCGCTGAGCTGTCCGGCACCTCGGTGAGCCTATACGCCATCTTATAAGAATTCGGCAGAAGCACTGCATACTTTCATTTTGGGAAAAGAAAAGTAGGATTTGTAGTTCTCATAGCGGTGGTTCTGTTTGGGATATAACACCGTGTAGCCGCCGAAGGTCAACCGAGGACTTCATGATGGTTTCTTGCTTTTCGTATTCTTTGACCCGGAAGTTGGAGGCCGAATGTTCTTCCGAAGCTTCCGTTGACTTTCACGAAACTACACGACGATATATCCCGCAAGAAGGAGAAAAGAAAAACGTTTTGTACTATATACTCCACCTACTGTGGAAACGGTGGTGAGTCGTGGTCACTGAGAGATGTACACCGTCACGTTATCATCAGAAACACAAACCATTTTATTTTCAACTTACTTCCCTTATATGTGGTAGCGTAGTTGGTTGAGGCACTATGCTACAAGCCGGAAAGTCGCGGGTTCCAATCACGATCAGGTGGATTTTTCAATTTGCGTAAACCTTCCAGCCGCACTATGGCCCTGGGGTCGATCCAGCCTTTGTCAGAAATGAGTACGAGGATTCTTGCTGGGGGTAAAGGGCGGCCAACGCTTAAGACTAACAGCGTTACCGCCATATATGAGCCGACTGTCTAGAGAAAATGTGGGAGCCTCGAAGTCTCACAATTCTATGGGCCTTCAAGGCCAGTTACAGGGATAGCTTTACCTTTTACTTCCCTTATTCATGTGCCGGTTGACAATTTGAACGTAATTACACAGCACCTATCTTCCGTAAGGCTGTCTGATCAAGGCATAACGTGCCTTGCTTAGTAAGGTACATGAACTTTACCTCGATCTAGAGATACAACTCTGTTTATTTTCACCTTAAGAATTACAATACAATAATATTGCCCCAGATATAAACATTCCAAGAAGGTTTAATATTGGAGCACAATCAACATAAGTTTAAGGACAAAAATAATTAACTCACTTTCAGACCGACTAGAAAATTAAACTTGAATCTGAAGGAATGTTTAAGAAGGTAATACTGTTGAGTAAGTTTACTTATCTCTCTCCTAATTTTCATCAGCATATTATATCATTATAGAAAGTTGCATAGGGAAAAATCAATTCCAACGGCTGAACCACCCACAGCGAAAGTTCTAAATGTCAGCTACGAGTGTCTCCCCCTTCCACTGTCTTACGTTAAAGAAAGAACACGAACACATGGATGCACAGAACCTGGAGTTACCGTCGAACTTAACGTTTTAAGACAAACACCGGGGGAATTGGTTTATGCCACGGGACGCCAAGAGACAGGATTGGATAGGGGAACAGGCCCTTCCCTCGTAGCAAATCTTATTCCTACCACTTATGATAATTCTTTGGTCGGATATACTATATTGAGGGACTCAAAAAAATTATACACAATTCTAACTACAAAATATCTGCTTAAATATTTTATTAGTATATCTTCGGTTCAACTTTGAAAATATCCGTAGATAACCTATATTAATTTGTGTTATAGAAATTTTCTATAGATATTTTCAAAGTTGAACCGATGTAAATTGAACCAGTAAAATATTTAAGCGCCGGTCACGGTAGCCGAGCGGTCTAAGGCATGTACTGTCTTCGCTCCCTTGGAAACCGGGATCGTGGGTTCGAATCCTACTCAGGGCATGGATGTTTAGTTTGTGTGTGTGTGTTTTTCTGTGTTTGTGTACAGGTAGAGGCCTTGTGACGAGCTGATCACCCGCCCAAGGAGTCCTACCGAATGTCTAAGATCTAGAAAAACCGAAGTGAACGGAGAAGTTCATGGAAGTAGGCCTAGGCCCACTGGGGCTGTAGTGCCAAGGGAAAAAAAAATATTTAAGCAGATATTTTGTACGTTTAAATATGTATACATTGTTTTGGGCCTCTCTATAGGCGATGATTATTTCAGAAATATAGATGGCGGACGAAGTCCGGGAACTTAATAATCCCAAGTTAATTTCCGCGTTCATACAAACCCACTATTAGACGCAACTTTGAGCCAAAGGAATGGAGCCCAGATCTCACAGACTGTGTCTTTAGTGTCTGATACATCCTTATTGCCTTGTCTACAAGTAGATATCCCTTCGGATTTTCTTTCTAAAATTGTTGACTATGGTTTGTTGGACCATTTCACTGTGATATAACTTTAGTCATCCCCTCGCCGAAAAATAAGGCATTAGCCTTCTTTATGACTTTGTTTCCTTTTCTGTCTAACCACACATATTTCGCCCTATAATTTGTAAATCATATCTTCCTTACGAATTATAACGGTTGTTTTATTTTAAGTGTCACTTTACTTAAAGGTCTAAATGGCATTTTGAATAAGACTCTATGTCACGAAATCTGATATACGGCAAATCTGTTTACAGTGTACATTTCGATGTAACTTCCATTCGGTGTTATTCGTTTGGAATTTCACGTTACCCACAAGCAGGAAGAGTTGTTTCAACACGCCTCATTAGGTTTTCACCCCACAGAATTATGTATTGAATAAAAGTAACACGCTTCCATCAAATAACTCTATTTGTCAATTGTCTTAGCAAGAACTGTGTAAAACTATTTAGATAAGACATTATTTTTACAGAACACATACTCGCATTATGTATGCATATTCGCCTTCGAAAATTTGTCCAGTCGTTTGCTGTCGACCTGCCATCTGCTGGATGTTAGTTCGATTTGCTTTATTTATTGTGTCGTGATGAGGGCTCCTCCAATGAGAGATCCTCTAACCATCAAGTAGATCTGCGGGCCATAAAGTTCGATTTAAAACTCGAAAAGTACCTTTAGACACTAAAGAGAAACACTGCTGAATATCTGAAAGAAAACAGAGAGAGAAGATTTGCATTTTCTTCTTGGTCTGTGGCCTTTGGTTTTGCAATTGTTGTGGCCTTCCAGTGGATTGACCGTCTTTCCGTGTGTGTATATTCATTTTCCCAGTAATTAATCCTGAGCCAGAGAAGGCTAACAGCCTAATACATGAAGGAAAAAGAACTTGATATCGAAACAGTCTCTCCAACCCATAGATTTAATGCAATGTTGCGTGAATTCCGGCTGCAACTGGTTGTTGAGTTGGTTGCAGACCATGTTTAATGATGGTATGTGGCGGAGCACGTGCCTGCATGATGCGGGTGTGTCGTGAGGTCATATCGAGACAACCTCTGACCTTCCAGTGCTTGTAATTACGTTGCCAGTAATAGCAACATCTGGGCTTACCAGTACGCTACCAACTGTCGAGCACCTCACCTCAAGACACTACATCGTTGAGGATTCTTCACGTAAACTAACAGGATGGGTAGGCCTGTTGACGGAATTCCCAGGCCTATAAATACTATAGCCATGAATGTGAGGAAAGTTAAGATGCGTTCATGGTCCGTTGTATTATAAATTTCTCCATGTGCAGTACGGGACCCTGGTTGACCCAAGTCTGCATGAATTAAAGTGAAATTGGCATGAAAAGGCTTAACGCTGTAAACATTACTGGAATTTGATATTACTTGAATCAGTAGCAGTACTACCTTAACAGTTTCACGAGCTAAATCGTACGTCAGATAAATAAAAAAAGGTAAAGCTATCCTTGTAACTGGCCGTGGAGGCCCATACGGTTGTGAGACGTCGAGGCTCCCATATTTTCTAGACAGTCGGCTCACATATGGCTCTAAGGTTTTCAGCCTCACGCGCCGGTCGCCCTTTAGCCCCCAGGAAGATTCCCGGTACTCATTTCTGTTAGAGGCTGAGTTGACCTCACGACAATAATGCAGCTGGAAGAATTGGTTCGATTAAAAATCCATTGACTTCATCGGGAATCAAACACGCGACCTTCCGGCTTGTATCATAGTGCCTCAACCAACTACGCTACCGCGTGCCCTACATCCGATCAATATAAATTAAAATTTCGGCACAAATGTAACAATTGTAGGCAAGTCGAATAAAATAACTCGTTTTTTTTAATTAAGTTGTGACTTCATTCTGACTGCAAATATGATTAAGTTTTCAGTAAATGTGTCCTGTTGTGTATTATATATTTTTTATTGAAAGTCGTCACAACACAACATTTAATTATGTATGTAGTTTCAAGAAGTACTTTACTACTTGCTGTAATCCATCTCCACCAGATCGGACATATACACATAAATGAAGGCGCCCGTCAAACAGAAATCGAAATTAAATAACAACGTACAGTGTAGCACCGGACCTCCGAGCACCATCACAACCGTCTGTGCATGAACATGTCCGCATAAGCACCGCTACTTCTTATTACGATTACAACTGCCTACTTTGAAATATAATTATATGTACTGCTCTTAACTGTACTTTAATTATGTAACTAGTTCATTTTAAGACTTTTACTTTCATTGTAACTTTATAATTTATATTATTGTATACTATTTGAAAAATCTAATACTGCATCGTGTAATTAGCAAGTAGTTCAATTGCTAAAGAAATTATTAAGGGTATTTACCTGATGATGGCTTGTTGAAAGCCGGAACATGTAGTAAAGTACTACTTTAAATAACAAACACAGGTTATTAATTGTTGTGTTATGACAACTTTTAATAAAGAATTATGAATTTTAAGGATACCGTTACGCGGGCGTTATAAGTGTGAGTTCACGGACTGCCTCTGGGCTAGCAGCACGCGATGCAAGCCTCGGGCTCCGTTAACCGTAAAAACTGAAACCATCTTTCGTTCACTACAGCGATGCACGTAAGATTCTCCTCGGTTACAATTTACTGTAGCCAAACTTCTTCATAATTAATATGATATTTCAGGTGATTTATTTTCGTTAATACAAATCTGCATTCAGTATGAACCGGTAAAGCGACGGGCTACAGGCTGGCCGACCGGGGTTCTATTTCCCCACGTTCAGTACCAAACGTCGGACTTGTAACTACTTCAAATACAGGATCATATATTGTAAAAATAGGAGCTGCGAGAGTGAGTCAGTATAGCGACTGGGTACGGGCTAGACGACCGAGGGGTTGGAGTTCAAGTCCCGGTAGGGTTAAGAAGTTTCTCCACATCGTCCAGACCGGCTCTGGGGTCCAACCAACCTCTTATCCAATGGGTACCGGGCGATTTTTCCCTGGGGATAAAGCAGCCGGAGCAAGAAGCTGACCACTCACCTTCAGCTAGTGCCCACACGCCTTCATGACGTAGTGTTTAATTAGTTAAGCACAGGGCCAACTTCACCTTTTACCTTATATTGTAAAAATGTGATGGATTCCAGGCTCCAGCAGCATGACTATGAAGTGTACTCCCTTCTGGGATGTTACTCTGCGTAGTCCTGTAGAACTTCACTGAAATTTCGGAGGAAATTTTTGCTTCTGTCTTCAGGGTGAAAAAGGAAAACAAAAACAACCAACAAGACGTGGGCAGAAAACATAGCCCATACGTCCTGTTGGTTGGTGTTCATATTCTTTAACCGTGAAGGTGAAGGCCGTACGTTGCCCGAATCGTCAGTGAACTTCCAGCGGAATGTACACCAGCACATCCCAGAATATAGTGTTCTCCATTTTAAAAGTAAGAGTAACCTACTTACCGGAGAGCCTTGAGTTGTATTTTTTTTATTATTGCTTGTGGGGTAGAACTAAGTCCCTTGTACTGCGGCCACTTCTGGCCTATTGTACCAGCCCCAGATGATAGGTGAGGGTGATTGTGGAGCAATTGGTGGAATGAAGATTGGCAGGGGAAACCGAAGTACTCGGAGAAAACCTGCCCCAGCGCAATTTTGTCCACCACAAATCCCACTTGACCAGGCCCCGGGATCGAACCCGGGCCGCCGTGGTGGGAAGCCAGCGATTAACCGCTTGAGCTATGGCACGGTCCGCGTTAAGCACTTGATGGAAGTTTTTAAATTGAATTTATAGTCGAAAGTTGCACTGTGGTAACTTAATAACTTAGTATGTAGGGTAGTCTCACAAGCTGATCGGAATTTATGCGGAGCAAGGATTTGGTTGAAGTCTAATCTAGAATGTTTTCGTAACTGATCTGCTCTGAAGTAGCGAGCTTCTCAGAGCCTCAGGTTCCACCAAACATTGCCCCCCTCAAACATGCCTTATTGGACTAGTTAAAAAAACTGGATGTGTTTCCGTCCTCACTTGAAAGGCTGGGAGACATTTACTCTGTTGGTGCATTCGTCCAGTGATTGTTGTTAGAGCTCTGTAACGGACCAACATAGTATGTGTCCCACCCCTCACCTGAGAATAGAAACAAATCCAGTTTCCGAAATGTTGTGTTATTTAGAATACCGGACGATGGACAAAGCCCAAAAACCCAATAAACTCGAGCATATATTTTTGTCCTATATAAATAACCTTCGCATCTTGTACGTAAAACTGAACTAGGCATATAAGACGTTTATTTAACAACATTGTGTAATGAAAAACATCATTCGACAATCTTAAATTTCCACAGGTTTGGCATAATTTGTACCTTGACAGCATGGGGGGCACGCGGTAGCGAAGTTGGTCGAGGAACTATGCTACAAGACGGAAGGTCGCGAGTTCGAGTCCCGATGAGGTGGATTTTTAACCCTGTCACGGTAGCCGAGCGGTGTAGGGCATGTACTGTTTTCGCTCGCTCGGAAGCCGGGATCGTGGGTTCGAATCCCACACAAAGCAATGGATGTCTGGTATGTGCATGTGTTTATTCTGTGTTTATGTTCTCCTGTGTTTGCGACGAGGTGATCACTCGTCCAAGGAGTCCTACCGTCTGTGAAATGACCAAAAAGGGGGAAGAAAACAACCTCGACACCGTACTGTATAAGAGGAACGGATGAAGTAAGTAAAACGGGATGGGTATGACGCAGGTACGACATTATTACGTCGTGTGCATATAGGAGTAACCATTGGCGAGGCACTGCAGGACAGGCCACAGGGTGCCTGGCAATTGTGGTAACTGCCTTCTGTAACCTGCATTCCTTGCTCGAGCACTCCTGCAACTCATTTTCAGATAGGCGCATTGAAACGTGACTGTTGGTTAGTTTCTGCAGGAAGGTACTGAGGAGAAGCAAGGCTGCTGTCAGTGCGGCGGGACATGCGCACAGATATTGGACTTTCTTGTTCAAAAATGTAAGCTATAAATCTGTATGCTGAAATACTAAATGCTATCACGAAATACTAATAATGCCTGTCAAANGTTCATGGTGTGTATTTGTACATTTACGTGCCGTGAAACAGATTAATCCACTCTTCGCCCTCATGTTCTATTTTTAAAGGTGCATTTAAAAATATATTCACATCTACTCCCAGTTCAAATTCTCTATTCCATTCAGTCCTTCAACTAAAATGTTGCGTGTAGGGCACTGGGTTTTATTTTTTTATTGCTAGTGGGGTGGGACAAAGTCCCTTGTACTGCGGCCACTTCTGGCCTATTGTACCAGCCCCAGATGATAGGTGAGGGTGATTGTGGAGCAATTGGTGGATTGAAGATTGGCAGGGGAAACCGAAGTACTTGGAGAAAACGTGCCCCCACCACAAATCCCACTTGACCAGACCCGGGATCGAACCCGGCCCGCCGCGGTGGGAAGCCAGCGACTATCCGCTTGAGCTATGGCGCGACCAGACCACTGGGTTAGTTATTACTGGAAGATACTAAATACTTGTATTTATGTAGCGGCTGTTGGGTTAAATAGGCCAATACATTAAGAAGACAACCAACCGTCTTTAACATGTGTTTGTACAATATTCAGGGCTAAGGCAGAAAATATAATGCAACAGATTGACAAACAATGGCGCTGACCAAGTCGAGAAAGTTAGCTCCTGCCTTGTATTCGGGAAGTACCTGTTTCGATTTTCGGTTGAGTCGCCGCCTAGGTAATTGAGGATCCTTTTTGTGGTTCTTCAGATCTTTATTGTGTCTCCAGTTTGTGTTTCATTACAGTTAGTACTTTTAGAAGTTCGATTTCCACTTGAGAAATGGTAACAAACTTGCGTCCAAGTGAACCTCGTTTCGAGGCAAATGACGGATAGCAACTTCTCTTTCGGGCTTATGGAGTGAGATAAATCACGTCCGAAATTAGTTACTTACGCAACATAAAACTTTTATTCATATACACATAATTATTCCCATGTCTATATTCTGACTTCCAAAAGCACGACCGTGTGATTAGTTCTAGCGCTAAAATCGTCTTATATTTTGTGTGTTTATACCCAGCACTCAGACACTTAAGTCACCAATAGTTTGAATAACTTGTCCTAATAGACGAGTGGAAATAACTGAGCCAGGTTCGGGATATAATATCATAAATTTGGAAACAATTTCGTGCCGAAGTACTTAGTATCGAGACATGCGGCTTCTGGTTCTGTGTCTTTTCCAAAATCAGAAGCATCAGAAAACCTGTTCCTCCCATCGCAGGTGCTGTCACACGCAAACTGGCGGCAGGCAGCTAGTGTGTAGGTTGTAGTATGGAAGTTTCCACCTCTTACCCATGCACAGCCGACATGTTTAGCAATTTTTTTTTCTTTTTAAATATAAATATAGGCTTAAGGGATTCAAGTTGTTTGTGGGTGTCTGTAAAGCATTAGTTAAATGTTTGAACGTATTGAGCGGTATCCAAGAAATTCGGTACGAAGTTTTCCATTAGACGTTACCTACTCCTGGACTTTTAATTTCCTGCAATTAGTAATACAGGGCGCATGGAAATGCATGGCGACAGCTCAATTATTTCCATGAACTACACAGTTCTAAATTGTGAATTGAAACAGCTGGGATAGTTCAGTCAATATAGGGACGGACTGTGAGCTGGACGGCCGAGTTTCGATTCCCCTGCAAGGAAAAGAGATTTTTCTGCGTTCAACAACGTCCATGCTTGGACTGAGGCCCACCAAGCCTCCTATCCAATGGGTACCCGGAGCTCTTTTGCCGGGAGTTATGCGGCCAGGGCGTGAAGTTCACCATTCATCTTCATATAATGCTTAGGTCAAGAATGACGGAGCTATACTTCCACTCCCACATACGCTTTCATTGCACGATGTTTCATTAATTAATCACAGGAACAACACTACCTTAATTAAATAGAGCTTTGAAAAATATGGAAGTTTTCTTCGAAGAGATATTTCTTTTCTGTGAAACGTAAAATAACAGCATGGCAGTCATGCGAATATTTCCGTTTATTCCATCCATATATCCTTCTGTCTATCTGTCTGTCTGTTTGTCTGTCTATCCATCCATCCCTGTTGCTCCCACTTGGAGCAGGGCATCCGTGAAACAGTTTTCCTTAAGTTTTTTTAATTTAAAAAGTCGGTAGGACTCCTTGGACGGGGGATCAGCCCGATGCAAGACCGCTACATATACAGGATAACACAAATATGGGATATACGCAAGCATATTGAGTGGGATTCGAACCAACGATCTCAGTGTTACCGGGTGAAGACATTTCATGTCTTAGACCACACGGCCGCTGTGATTGGCCCAATCTGTACCTAGATTGTGATAATTAAACAGTGGAGCTATGAAATTGGAATCTGGTAAGAAAACTTGCTAGATTATAACAGACAATCCATAGGTTACAGGGAGGGTGCGAATTTTTGAGGATAATATGACAAAATCAACATATTCTGAATATATAATGAAGTCATATAATTTGTTCTTACTTTTAGTAACGCTAATAGCATTCGATCATATGACCGTTTGCTTATAAACTCGCCATCTTGGCACACTAACCTATAAATTACCTTAAGTTATCTGAGTCAGTGTGATGGCGCACTGCTACATGGCGGCTGTCGCTTCGTGCTATTAATGCATGACGAAACCGCGGACTAACGTTGCTGAAAGTCTGTACCGCAGAAATGTAGGCTTCATGCGCCCGTAACGCCTTGATCACCACTCTTGTGTCGAAATATATGCGTGTAATTAAGGTTACGTTGTGGGCAGGATACTGATAATTAAATATATTGATATATCATGTATAGGAATGCCGAAATGTAACATTAATATTAGTCTGGAAGAGTTACAGAAAATACAAACAAATAAAACATTGATAGACTTTGGAATTTGTAAGAACCCTCAGTTTAAAAAATACCATTTAACAGCGGTATTATCTCTGTAGATGTAAATTATTTACACCAGTCCTTATACTTAATATTGTAACGTGGATAGCTAAAGCGTTTCTAGATAACCGACCGGTAAACACACGGATACACGCACGCAACAATTTCTGTGATGAATAAACTTAACGTCTGCCTATCTATCTATCTATCTATATACGTCTTTACAGCCCCTTTGTTNCTATCTATCTATCTATCTATCTATCTATCTATCTATCTATATACGGCTCTACAGCCCCTTTGTTTGACCTTGGCCATTTCTTCGGTTTCTTGATTTTTACACAGTCGGTAGGATTCCTTGGACGGAGGATCAGCCCGTCTTAAGGCCGCTACCTGCACACACACAGGACAGGACAAACAGAATAAACTCACACAGAGAGCCATGCCTTAAATGGGATTCGAACCCATGGTCCCAGTGTTTGAGCGGGCGAAGACGGGTCATGCGTTTCACCGCACGGCCACTGTGATGGGCTGAAACAAATAACTATTCAAACTAATTACTTTTCAATAATGCCATGACGTCGATAAATTTGGATCAACTAGTAACGGTTCTAAATGTTATCCGTCGAGTTACGGTTCACATCTCAGTCGGTAGGCTGAATATCATGATCGAGATTCTTCGTGGTTTTCCTCATTCCCTGAAGTAAAACGCCGGTGTGCTCTTCTGAAATAGACCACGATCTTCTCCATCCATATTATTAATAATTTGTCATTCATAATCATCGTAACATTCGGCTCTTTATTGTCTGAGCTGTTAATAGCGTCGTTAAACAAGCCATAAATAAATAAATGAATAAGTAATGACATGGAGTACTGAGCTAAAACCTTGAAACACGACCCGCGTTCACCCTGCCAGTTCCTTGATATGGAATGTTGTTGATTTTAATCACACTATAAGCCCGTTGAGAAACCCGGTGCTCGCGCTATCACATTACACATACACTGTGCTGAATTGCACCGCAGCACGTCACAAATTCGAAATCTTTTACTTTTATTTGCAATTTCAAAGGGATCGCTGACCGTGTAACACGTGTTTTGGACAAGGCAAGCAAACTAATATCTTCTAGCATTGCTACTACTCTCGCCAGATAACGAGTTCTGGTGATCAGGGAGGTCCAAGTTGATGTAACATAAAGAGGGCCAACTGGAACATTCGGCGATGCGACACGTGGGCAAAGTGCCTGTCTGCTTACTGAGTTCTGTCCTACCGCTGATTTGGTAACAACAAAAGAAGAAAGGAAGGAAACATACTGACACTTTATCTTTGATTGGATCTCTGGAAAAGAAACAGTGTCTCCAGGATTAAGATCCAGTACATCACAGTGGAGAGTAACATATAATACTGCTACAGGCAAGACCTTGTAACAAATTGCTTATTAGCAAGTGTAATGCCGTTCCATACATATGTTATAATCGAATCCTTGCCTGTAATCGACGTTTACTTTCGGCTTCTACATTGCCATTAGCAGCTCGCTGTTTCTCCTCAGGGATACCTGGACGTCATTGCTCTCGTTCGCCTACTTCAAAGATTTCTGATTTAAGTACTGCATTTTGATGTGTTAATTTGGTTCTAAAATCCATTCGCATTGATGATACAAAGTAGGAGAGAGAACAATGAAAAATTGGGCACTTGGCAGGCCCTTTACTATTCTGACATATGTACTCGAGTATTCATTTGCAATTTCGTCACCATATAACTAGATGCAAATTGCCATTTAAATAAATCTAGTTTTTTTACTTGCGCTCATTAAATGTTGTTAAAAGCGCAATACGTTTCTGTCACACAAGGCCACTTTCAGAGGTGTAAAAGTAAGTAAAGTAAAGGTATGCCTGTAACAGGCCGTGAAGGCCCATAGGGTTGTGAGACGTTGAGGGTCCCCCATTATCTAGACATTCTGCTCAAAGATGGCGGTAAGGCTGTCAGCCTTACACCCCGATCGCGCTCTACTCCCCAGGAAAATTATTTAATTAATTCCTGGTACTCGTTTATGTTAGAGGCTGAGTCGACCCCAGGGCCATAGTGCGGTTGGACGGATTAGGCCAATTGAAAGAAAATCCAATAACCTCATGGGGACTTGAAACCGCGACCTTCCGGCTTGTAGCATAGCCCCTCAACCAAGTACGCTACCGCGTACCCCAGAGGTATACCATATTAAAATAAACTTAAAAAATCATGCTGTGTATCCTTAATTCCCTTATCTATGTACATATGAGGTCTGATGATAAAGTTCGCGAACTCGTCACTGTGTGCTTGCCGTGAGAGCAGTAGACAGAAACCTCAGTATGACGTTGGCATATCAGCCTTTCACAGCTGTGTTGTTGTTGATCTATGGCAGTCTCTTTCTGAGTGGCGTCTATTGTTGTCTGAGTGTGTTTTGGTGTGCCGTCGCTAGCAACTAATGGATCTTACATCACGACAATGCAAAAGCTCACGCGGCACTGTCTGTGAGGGAGATTTTAGCTAGTAAAGAAATAGCTGTGTTGGAACACCCTCCCTCTTCACTGCATCTAGCCCCCAATGACTTCTTTCTCTTCCAGGAGATAAAGGAAGTATTGAAAGGAAGGCATTTTGATGACACCAATTGCATCAGGAGTAATACGAGGCAGGTCTGAGGGCCATTGCGCAAAACCAGTTCCAAAATTTTTTCAAAAGGTGGACTAGGCGCTGGCATCAGTGCATAACTTCCCAAGGTGAGTGCTTTGAAGGCGACCACAGTGATATTCAGCAATGAGGTAGCTAGCACTTTTACCACGATGAGTTCGCGAACTGTATTGTACATTTCTCTCTTAACGTGGTACTGCCCTTGACGATGGTCTTGTATGATCGAAATATATCAGGGGTTTTAACAACATGTAATCAACAGAAGGAAATAAACGAGGTATACTGAGATGGCAGATTCATCTTCTCTTACGAACAGTACACCGGGAATGTAAACTATACCAGAGTCCGGTATAATTAATTTCGTTCTTCATATTTTTCCTCAGATGCGCGTCACCTTGCACTCCCTTCTCTAGCAGATCTACCTTTTCACGATTCCTTCTCACCTAACAAGCTGATATAGCTTTCATTCAACACTGTGTAACGTCTTAATTTGGGCCGCTGGCTTCCCATCGCGGCGGCCCGGGTTCGATCCCTGGTCTGGTCAAGTGGGATTTGTGGTGGACAAAGTGGCGCCGAGGCAGGTTTTCTCTGAGTACTTCGGTTTCCCCCGCCAATCTTCATTCCACCAATTGCTCCACAATCTCCCTCACCTATCATCTGGGGCTGGTACAATAGGCCAGAAGTGGCCGCAGTACAAGAGACTTAGTCCCACCCCACTAGCAATACAAAAAGTCTTAATTTGAATGAGACTCCGTAAATCATTTCAGGCTGAATCAAGGAATGGAAACGCGTCTGTCTGGTATTGAGTTGGGCGGTCGGCCGGACAGATATATGCAAATCGCTAATGAAGTTCTGAAGAAGGAACTGTATTCCTTCGGAAACCTGGACCTAGGAAACGGAAGAAGATTATTTTTAATATTTGCAACCTAATGCGTGAGTATGACTAATAATACAAAATTTGATTTTAAATTAATTTAAAATCAATTTCTAATCTTCAACTTTTAGTTCCTTCTATATCTTAAATCAACATCTAGATGCTAGAATATAAATGCATATACAAAGTAGTCATTATAAGTTTATGTATATAAATATGTATACAAGCTTTACAATTCAATAATTAAAATTTGTAAATCACAACACCTGAGGATGACCCTATAAGGGTCGAAACATGTAGTAGAACATTAAGTTGATAAATTACAGTTGCGTTGACTGTGCAATTTGTATTATTAGTTTAGGAAGAAGTGGCTGAAAAATAACGAGAAGCTGAAAGCGATACGTGAGCTAAGCGAGGTGTATATCCCGTTTGTGATGGCCCAAGAATCTTATCACCGAAACTGGTCAATCTGTTTAGATGTGATTATATTCGAGGCTCACACTAAGACTTCTTTGATACTTTAATTCTGATCCGCATTAATCAACACGACCGCTCATACTGAATGTTAACAACTTACTTGAAACTTCTCCAAAAGATGAAACCTTATATTTTTCAAAACATTCCCTGTTTTTTATGTAATTTAATATGTCGAAATTTTATTTAATCCATGATACGTATGTAATGGCCGTCTTATAGTGCACTCAATTTCACAATTCACTTCACTACATGTTTCGGCAACACTGTGCCATTCTCAGGTGCTTTATTTACGCTAAGCTATTGCATTGCTTGCCATCGTGTGTCTTTCATAAAATTATTAAACTGTACATTCTTCATGAACTATAATAAAATTTGTATACACTAAAACTTAAGATTATTCATCTTATACGTCTTAATTCAAACTCGCGGATTGTATGATTCTTCCACTATGGGAGTCGTTTTTCCTATATTTTTTGTATACTCTGTATTGTGATGTGTCTTTCCATTTTGGCTGCGAGCGTTGTTTATTGCAAAGTTCACAAAGAGACTGTCACTTTCCCTGTCCTAAACCAATCAAATTCACATTCCCATTCTTTAGTTCTTTAAAATCTAACGCCTAATTCACTATCTCAGATGTGCATTAATCTCTTAACTTCTTACTTATTTCGGCTGCAGTCAATATCTTCCTTCCTCGCCCTCTCTCTGTTCGTTCAGTTTACCGATCGCATCTCAGCACGCGGTGTAATATCACGTAGAGTGGAATTAGTTTACTTCACTCAGAATCTGAATTGATTTACGGAACTGTGTCAGAAACGTATAAGAATTCGCTGCCACTAACAAAGCATGCATTCAATTACACGATCAGATTAAATTTAATTTTGTAAGTACCAAACTCAAAACCAATATGGCTTGTAATGCTATGGTAATATATTCGAGATGGATAAACATTATTCAGATCACTCTAGCGATACAACTTGGGCATGCCGCTATTGCTATACGTTCTGAACAGCCTTTGTAAGGCATGTGCAATAATACACTGCAGCATCATTCTCTTGCCAGATCATTCAACCTTCCTTTTGCCACAGTTGTCGATCAATGGATATTCTCTATTTATTCAAAACTTCTATTTCTGTCACATCAGCTTATCTTGTCAGGCGACATCTTGAATTTCAAAATAGAGTTATTGACAAAGAGAGAGAGATCTCCGGTGACGTCATTTGAACGTAGTTGACCTTCACAAGAGGAACTGGTCAGTAAACTGCTGACAACAAACAAAAGAACAATTGAGAAGTGAACAAGACAGTGGTGTTTGTTGTCCGGGCACTCTTTGGATCGAAACAAGTTGCGAAAGAAGGAAGGTGTCACTAAAGTGAGGCACAGGCCTTGGCCTTGCGATATACAGACAACAGTGTTGAAGAGAAGTCTGATGTGGCCGGGTTATTATGGTAATGGTTAGATCGTCAAAACAGTTTGTCTGTATGGAATATATATATATATATACCTAGAAATTATATTTTTATAAGAGACATCCCGAGCCGTCACACTTTTCAACAGATGAATGAGTAAAAAGGTCCACTGGATGCAACAAGTTTAATAATGCCTTCACATGTTTCGGTCACTATTGGCCATCATCAGAAGGCATAGCCAACACCACAAAGAAATACATTACATGCATGACAACAAGTTGTCATAAAGAGATTTCTACCACTAGAAATCGAGAGTAGGTCAATATACTAATGTAATTAAATGAAGCTGTGTTTTAAAAATAATACGAAACTACAGTTAAAATTAATTAACAATTCTTGATTGAGTACATGAACACAACAACGGCCGTATTTTCTACTGCTGCCATGTAAAATGTTCTGTGTGGTTGGCTGTATGCCCGTCTGCAAATACATTACAGGAAATTCTCAGTTCTGTACTTTTGTTAATTGGAACATACTAATGAAGAGTCATTACTGACTGTCATACCTGTATAATACTGTGTGTTGGCGAGGGCCTTGGTAGTGTGTCGGACGTGCTGTGACGTTACAGATCTGCGAGGACACTGTACGCCTGCGCGACATATATATATATGCATTCTGAACTTCTGCACGAACGTATGCAGAAGTTCAGAATGCATGGAATGTTATCTTCTCGTCCCATATGCCTTTCACATGCTGTGTTATGTGAAGGAATTTTTATTTCATAAGGTTCGGATAGTCTAGATTTCGAACAGAAACAATTTCCTTCTAATAAGTTCAGTTATGTTGCTCAAATTACAAAAACTTCAGTTATATACACGTATATAAAGGACCTGTACACTTGAGTCAGGAAAGTGACGGACTCAGGGACGGGTGGCCGGACTTCAATTTTCGGGAGGGACATGGATTATTTTCTTGTTGATAAGACACTCATTTTCCGAATAGTTTTATGTGTTATTCGTGTTCCGAGATACCTATATTTAAAAATGATTTAATGTTTTGTTTGTCAGTTTCTTTCATTCTGAAACACTTTTATTTGCTCTTTTTTCCAGATGCTTAAAATTTCAATTGTTTTATTTTTATCTGCTTATCAGATACTTATATTTTTTAACATTCCTTTCAATCGGTCCCATATATTTAAATCTTTATAAATATTATTATTTGGTATTGTTGTTCTCAGATACGTAAATTCTGAACATTTTATTTCATATTCTGGCTGCAAGGTGCTTAAATTCTGATACATTTTTCGTATGTTTTTGCTCCAAGATACATTCTGAAACATTTTGAAATGAGTAACTACAGGCTGTTATATCACAACTCATTTATTGATTCCAGCTTTGTGAGATGTGCCGAGATGCAAAATCGCAAATAACAACCTTCAGTAGAGGCACTCACTTAATGTACTGGCTGTGCTGTCTTTCTCAATATGCTGTACAATATGCCCGAAGCCCTATAACACATTTGAAAGAAAGAGTAAAAGTGTTAATACTTTAGTTTTATCTTATTGCCTGTCTGTCTGTTATGGGGCGTGATAACTATCTTAAAATAATGTAATTCGAATATAATATTAGTAATTAATTCTTCCGTGGTGACTAAGAACTTATTCTATTAGAAAAAGATCTTTATAGCGGTTGACCAAAATGGCTCCCAGCTTGTGCTAAACTTCTTCATACCGTCGTTAAGTAACAAACCAGCCTACAGTGAGTTGTCTGACACAGATTCACACTGTCTAAACTACAGACTTGTTGAGACTAATGAGGCTGTAGAAATTAAGGATGGTTTCTCGGGCAAGAAAATGTAGCCTGAGGCTTGAAATATAATGCAGACCTAGCCGTGTCCGAACTGACGCGTTGGTAACTGGGTCCGAAGATCCAAAACCGCTAATTTCATGCACTAGGATTTAGTTTAACACGCTTCTGTTCAAGACAGCAGCACATTATTTTCATTCCAGCACTGTTAGGAGAAGTAAATAAAGTTAAATGGGTAGGGCTTGTAGGCCTGTATGAGCTACAGAAAATAAGAAAATAGTCTTTGGAGCAGATTCCTCCTTGTTACGCTGATATTCGCCCAACTGATAAAGTCATTTTCCGTATATTGTGGAATCAAAGGGTCCGTTATCATGTTACGGCCTCTGGCCTCCGTTCTACGCGTGGAGTCAGACGAATTTAGTTAATATCCTCACACCATTTTCCTTTTAAATCTTCAACATCTTCCTACAATGTAAGATTTATTTCTCTGCTGTGGCTGCTCTCTAACCGCTACCATTGCTCCCTCCTTAAGGCCAGTTCGTCCCTTATAAGGTTCCAGTCAGTTCAGGTTCTCACCATCGTTCAAAGATTTTCTTCTCTCCCCCCCTCCTTGCATTGTTAGTAGTGCTACTAGGCTGTTCTTCCGTTTCGGAGGGGGTCATCCCCTCTACAAGGTCCAATTCCTGATTTTCCGCAACCCCCTGGATATCCCGGTTGCTCGCTTCGCGAACTCCAGTCCGAAAACTTTCGTGTAGAACTCCTCTGATATCCTATCGATCTTAAAACACAGCTGCGGTCTTGTGCCTCTTGCTGCCTCGTAGCTGCTGTTTTAGGGCTCGGTCCCTTATGCCATTGTTGCATTCCGGTTCCTTCCAACGTCTCTTTCCGAACGTCTGTCCTTTCCGGGTTTCTTCTACCACATTGTCCTGGACGTATCTCTTGCGATCGTGTCCCATGTACCAGGCCACTTTTGTACTGTAGGTCACCCTCCTGCGGACTGGGGCCAATTCTTTCGCGGTCCACAATTTCCCTGAAGACGTTTCCCTTACACCGTGCCACTGTTGAAAGACGGGACACCTTCCTGCAGGTGGCAGCCAACTTCCTCCAGAATTCATCATCTTCTCGAGTCAGTTCCTTCGGCTGTCCGCGTCGCCCTGTGGAAATTGCCAGTTCCTGTGCCGCGTCTTCATTGTTCCCGAAGATTTCACTGCGGCATCCTCCGTAGGGACCTCCCGATGTTCCTCTTCGCGTTCCATGTCTTCAGATTTAGTTCCTTAGTGTTCAGACACGCCTCCGTCGTTATTGGGCAGGACATTGTCTCTTTTCGATCATTCTTCGTGTCCGTTATCCAGTCATTAACTGTGGATCTAAGGCCGCGCCATATCTCAAGCGGTTAGTCGCTCGTTTCCCACCGCTGCGGCCCGGGTTTGTTCCCGGGTGTGGTCAAGTGGGATTTGTAGTGGACAAAGTGGCGCTGGGGCGGGTTTTCTCCTAGTACTTCGGTTTCCCCTGCCAATCTTCATTCCACCAAATTCTTCATCATCATAATCACCCGGGGCAGGCTACAATAGGCCAATCAGTGGCCGCCGTGCCGAGTGGACCCAGCTGGACTCCACCCCCCACTAAGCAAATTAAAAAGAAAATGTGGATCTAATTACTGCTTGGCTAGATTGAATTTCTTCTCTCAGACTTGCATACATTCTTTCCTGGTTGGCGTGCATCCTGGCCAAGATTTCCTCCCGGCCTGTTTCCCTATGGCCGTCCATCTTGGCTTAGTTGGCTTTAATGTCCTCTTTCATGCGTTCTTGGCCGGTTCTAATTTCAGCCAGCAGGGATGTCATAATTGTTCCATGTCCATAATGTGGCGATATAACTGCACGATGCAATCTTAAATCCAATAGAGTCATTCCGTGCCACTTCTAACACCAGTTATCACGTGTATTAGTGACTAATGACGCGGGTTCTGGATTGGATGAACGGGTTTATTTACTCCTTATACACATCACCAGTAATTACACGTAATTATAGCACTATCGTTATTTCTACACTTTATAATTCATTGTTACACACACAGTAGTCGTCTCCTGGTAACGAAATTACAACACAGGAACTATAACATAACTATAACTTATTGTTCTCTTATGTAGCATTCATTGGCTATCTGTTGTTTTGCTTCCCACACAGAGGCTGGAATTCTTATGAGCGGTGCTTAGACTAATAGAGAACTTGAAATTATGGACGTTTCATGTTTTCTCCTTATAGCCATAACTGCACTTGCAACGTCTGGTTGGTGTCCTGCTTAGATGCAGACTTCTTAGAAACATGAGCGGAGCAATAAATATAAGAGCCGGCATTGTTTTCTGATGCCCTCCGTGGTGGTCGATCCTTCCGCCATCAAGACCTTAGAGAGGGCATCAGGTGACTGCGCCACCAAGTTTTCCGAGCCCTAACGAACGGAACAAAACAAGTGATCAGTTCCTTGTTATTTTCCCACGGCCTGCGTTTCAGCTACAGCGATGTGGAGGGCTGTAAATAACGAAATAAGCCTACACTTCTTATAGATCAGATGTTGAGTTTGTAAAGTATCCACGGTAATAGTAAGACTTACAGTCATATAGACTGATCGGTTCTTGCGTTGTTTTGAAAAACTGTATAAATCGTGGAAGGTCTTTATCGTTGAATGATTCGAGATAATGATTTTGTATGTTCATGGAGGTAGGCCTAGGCCCACTGGGGCTGTAGTGCCAAGAAGAAAGAAGAATGAGGAAAGATATCTGTGAGCCTATGTTCGTAAAAAGAAATATTTTGGTCGATTTTTTAGAATAACAGGGATATAAACACAGTAGCGTTTCTCGAATACGCTTCCTCATAGGCTGAATTTCGTTAGTAAATTAAAAATAATATCTTCCTCTTCTAGCATTGATTTCGTTTTATAGGAGTAAATAAACGAAAATCCTCTGGTATCTTCTTTCTTTCTACAGTCTTCCTTATTTAATTTCTTACCAGCTCTTTCCTCTCCTCTCCTCCAGCAACTATTTTCTTCGGTGTCTTTTCATTGGTCCCTTTCTCTTTAAACATTAATTATGATTCCATTTTCGGTGTCCTGGTACCATCCATTCTCTGTGTATGTCCAAATTATTTGAATCCTTCTCCCTTGTAATTCCATTAATATATTTTAAATACACACTTCCCTATAAAAGAATATCTCCGTCTTATGTCCCTTTGTATATTTGTCTCTTATTTTATCCTTCGTTTAATTTGAAACATAAAGTTTCTGTCGCTGAAATCCTCGAAATATTACAAAAGAAACACTTCACTGGGAGTGTAGATCGCTAGTTCGAAGATTTACGGTTTTCATTCTAACTCACTGTGGATAATGAAATCATAAATATCCACGAAACGTGCTCTTCGACGTCCACTGGGCTACTGCTGGCTTCACGTATCTCTAAAGCGTATCAACATTTTTTGTGCTCTGTGAGTGCCAGATTTAAATATTGTGATGGAATAGTCCATTGCTAGACAACGGCTCGCTAAAAGCTTATTTCGTTGCAACGAATAAGCTGGTATAAATCGAAGCGTTCCCACTCAGGGCATGGATGTTTAGTTTCTGTGTGTGCATTTTTCTGTGTTTGTGTACAGGTAGAGGCCTTGCGACGAGCTGATCACCCGCCCAAGGAGTCCTACCGAATGTGTAAGATCTAGAGAAACCGAAGTGAACGGAGAAGTTCATGGAGGTAGGCCTAGGCCCACTGGGGCTGTAGTGCCAAGGAAAAAAAAAATCGAAGCGTTGCCCCAAGATTGACGCGCGTTTCTTAACAACGGATGAAACAACGTAATAACAGACGAACAGTTCGAGGTGGCGTTCTCTCTTCGGTTCGCCCCGAGTTATAAAAAGAGTTCATTCGTTATTCGGATTTGTCAGTCGTAAGAGAATTCAGAAGTTGAGTGTTCAGCTGTGGAGTGCTAACCAGCGAACAGCGGAAGGTGAAGAAGTAACCGAGTCGTAAATCAGAACCAAGTCAGTCACGGCAGACGAGAAGACACTCGTAGTCCAGTAAGGAACGTAGCGAGTCTTAGGCAGTCATTGATTTTGAGCTGTCATAATTGATTGTAATGGTAATAGAAATGCCAGTAAATCCAGTCATCCATTCCAGAACCCATTGTTATTCGTCACGGAACCCCTCATGTGTGACAATATGAATTTGTTGTCCCTGACCACAGATCATTAACGGCAGCTTGACAATCCAGATCTCGTGTTCGTGTCACCAGATTCTGAGAACACTTTAGCTGAATCTGAGAGAAGCTGGTTGTCAGGTTTTAGCTGAGTTCATGGCCTTCCAGACGGAGAGAAGTAATCACCTTCTAGTCGAAGTTTAAGATCGCTTTAATAGCCAGCTCCATCCAAATCCCTGCCTACAGTTGTATCAGACTTTGATCGTTGTGAACTGCGGTGAATATTGTCACGACTGAGTGGAGGGGGTAGTGACGCGTGCATGCCAGGGCTGCAGTATTCCTTTCAGGATTAGTTTTCAATTGGTATAATCTACACATGCGCAGCTGCTTCATTCTCATATAACGAAAGAAAACGGAATTTAACCTTCCTTGCATTTAGAGTGAACTAATCGGGACTTTATATTGATGGCTTTTAACAGTTATAGGTCGTCTTGTCTCTGCTAGTACAGGGTGAATCGTATAGAACCGGCCCGATGAATTTGCTAATAATTCCACAGGTGATGCATATAACCGCTCACAATTACGACATAATAATCCGTGGGCCGTGCTGAGTCGAATGGTGTGCTCATGATCCGGCAAGTGGCAGCCCTTATGCTGCAAGGTCAAGGACAATCCCGAAACGTGTCTGCAGTGCGCAGGCGACAGTCATGGAGTTCACTGTTGAACAGCGAGTGTTTCTAGTGCCTACTTGAAAACGGCGGACACTTTCAACGCCTGCTCTGATCACGGCACACAATCTAAGATAAGATATGTGTAAATTACTTTAATATCTGTATGGCATATTTTATATTACAGCTCATTTCGTCGGGCCGGTTCTATGTGAATCACCCTGTATAATGAAATGTGGTTGCAGTGACCTCAGGTGGAAACAAAAAATGTAGTATGCATGTATTAATGACTTAAAAACTTGAAAAGCGATAATTTGGATGAGATAAAATATGGATGGTAATATTAAAGATGGCCGGTCATGGTAGCCGAGCGGTCTAAGGCATGCACTGTCTTCGCTCGCTTGGAAACCGGGATCGTGGGTTCGAATCCCACTCAGGGAATGGATGTTTAGTTTGTGTGTGTGTGCGTTCTTCTGTGTTTGTGCACAGGTAGAGGCCTTGCTACGAGCTGATCACCCGCCCAAGGAGTCCTACCGAATGTGTAAGATCAAGAAAATCCGAAGTGAACGGAGAAGTTCATGGAGGTAGGCCTAGGCCCACTGGGGCTGTATTGCCAAAGGGAAAAAAAATATTAAAAATGATTTGAAGAAAATATTGTGTGTGAATGTGAAATATTCAGCCAACTCCGTATTTTCTAGACCAAGCGTTGCTTTAGTGTCCTTGAAATTCAGATTTTACTAGCAGCGAAATCGGTTGATTAATTTAATTTAATCCTGTTTAACTATATCGGATAGTTACTGTGGATACTGTGCCAGAAATGCACATGTGTCCGGATATTGCACCACAAATCACTTTAACGTAATATAAAAAGAAAGAAAATATAGCTTTCGGAATGAGAGACATTTTAAAGTAACTATTTTGGATACTATTGCAGAATTCCACGTGTCCTGTGATCCAGTAAACATTCTGCTAGCGGCAGACCCTAGTAATCCCATGGATCAGGGCCATTTTTGAGATGCTAATGGCCTCTCAGCTAGCCAACAAGTTCCCTGCATTTTCTGAAACCCGTCCATCTCAGTTCAGAACTTTTTATTACCTTTCTCTGAGATAAATTTTAATAATATCGTCCCATCTACGCCCTTATCTTTCAAATGGTCTCTTTCTTTCAACGTTTCAACCAGAATGCTGCATATACGTCTCGTCTCTTATATGCATGACACACGCCCAGCCTATCTCGTTGGTTTCATCATGATGTTACATGCTGAAGCAACACGTCACAATATAAACACTGAAGCACCCGGTTACGTTGCCTTCCACACCCTCGTCCCACTTTCCCCTTCTTAGATCCAGACATTCTGCTTAGCGCACTGTACAGAACAACTGCAGACACAGTTTCCTCCATGCACTCACCGGTATTCACATACTTTCTTCTCATAACACAATCCCACTGCATTTCACGACCACACTTGCGGCTGAAACAGACTGTACAGTCTCAGTATCACTGTATAAGATACTCTACTGCTCTTAACTAATCCATTAATTTTTGCATGTTTAAAATGTCATCATTGATTAATTATTTGTTGAATTGTTTTGCAAATTGGTGTAGCACATTGTGAGAGCGATTGGCAACTTTTTATCTTGGCTCTGTATCACTTGTGAGTTAGACAACATCTTTATAGCTATTGGTCCCTGGAAGCATGAATTCAATTTAGGGCCAATCAATCATTAGCGTAATTATTGGCGTGAAGTGCATGGTGCTACAGCAGTAATTTATATATAATTATGTGTGATCAGAGCCTCATGATCTCCCTAATTATGAGAGAATAATTTGTGCATATGTGCCGTAATCATGCTGAAGTGAATTCCAGTGTTCTAGGAAATGTATGAAAGTTTACAAGTAATGAACTCTGTAATATGTTCTATGCTGCATTTTACGATGTTGGAGCTGTGTTATGTGATAGAAATTGAGTTCAGGTCATCAGCATTGCAACAGATTTGATCAACGCATTGCCAGGCAACAGCTCTGTGAACACGGTCCAACACGCAATAATAGATAAGACTGTGTTTTCTATATTGTCCGCGCCAAGAAGCGTGGAAAAAGGTTCTAGGCAACAGATCGGTAAATATATTTCCGCGTATCGGACCGTGCTATGAAAGCGGTGACCTCATCAACAATAGAAACGGTGTATTCCATGGAGGCAGTGCAGAGTGCTTATAAGAGAAGTGAATGCAGAAGCGAGCTCAGTTCAGGGCAGTCACGAGTCAGTCGAAAGCTGGAGGAGTGAATTGTAGACAGAGCTTTTAGTTTAGTAGCGAGGTTCCAGGGTGATTGAATAAGAAATGGCAAGATGACTTCATAGTGATTTGAAGTGTTAGTTTGTGTATTGGGATCCGTTGCTAGGAGACGACTAGTGAAAACTGAAAATCCTAATGCGTGTGCAACGGCAAACTGTGGATTATGTAAATCAGCAATAGCGCTGAAATAAGTGTGATTAGGAGAACTTGTAACCGAAGTGCTAATAAATCCAATCATACTATCTAGAATCTGATCTTTTCGTCACGCGTACCCTCCTACACGTGACAGTATCTTCAGAGTTCACTTTTAGAGGTGGAGATAACAACAAAAGGCTAACGCTCTCGTAATAGAATCTGAATGTTTAGAGTCGGTAACATCAGATTATGACAAAGTACATGATCCTTAGTTTCGCTTAGTGGGAGGTGGAGTCCAGCTGGTTCCAATCGGCACGAAGGCCACTGATTGGCCTATTGTAGCCTGTCCCGGGTGATTATGATGATGTAGAATTTGGTGGAATGAAGATTGGCAGGGGAAACAGAAGTACTCGGAGAAAACCCGCCCCAGCGCCACTTTGTCCACCACAAATCCCACTTGACCAGACCCGGGATCGAACCCGGGCCGCCGCGGTGGGAAGCCAGCAACTAACCGCTTGAGCTATGGCGCTGCCCCATTATCCTTAGTTCAGCACAGTACGTAACGTCACAATTTATTTTACCAACAATTAAATAAACCGAAGCAGCAGAATAATTGAGAAACTGATAGTATCTCAGCTGGTTAAGAAATCCTCAGTCTGAGATTATTACTGTGGGCTCTGCCCTGAGCTATTTAAATCGACTGGACACCCTAACTCACACCCCTGTTTCTTTAATATCGTTTTCTTACATTATTCTAACTACGCCTATGTCGGCAAGTGTCCATTTCCCTTCATACGTTTCTCTGATATTTTATATTCATTTATTTTCTCCCAATGCGTGTCACACACTCGCCAGCTTCGCCCTTTCTTATCTAACCACTAAAGTGTGTGGCATAGGGCAAAATTTGTGAAACGAGCTTCAAGCTTTTGTATAAGTTACGGATGTTGATACCTGACTCACGTACTGCACATCTCCGACAGTTTCGTGCTGGTTTAAGAAATGCGGAGATATTCTAAAACATTGTAGGTGTTTCCGTTTACAGGCCACGGAAATCCCGACAATAATTTAGAATCCATCTGTATAAAATTTCTTATCCCTGGAGAAAAAGAATATTCCATCCAGTGTATATATATAAATATACACATCACAGTCTATGTTATATATATTTACCTGAAGATGGAAGCAGAGCCGACTTCAAGAACTTATGTATTAGATAAAAATGAGACGATGGAAAAAGCTGAGTATGGACATGTATTTCAATATGTTTACGGCTGTATGACGTCTGAGGGTTAATTGTTCAGCTAATTTTACGCGCATGAAATGTCACTGTATGAAAGATGAAAGTTCAAATAATTTATTTAAGGAACAACATAAGTAGTACATGTGTACAGAATGTTTGTTGAAGATTTGTATATTTATCTGTAAGCATTTTAATGAAACGCATATTACTGGCATAAATCCGTCCAAATTTCAACAGAAAAAAAAACAGTCTTGAAATATCCAATATCAGTAACTTCAAAAGCCCTGAAAAGACAGCTACAATTGTGCTAAGATGCTAAACTTGATTAAATAGCAGTATACACCAAGCGGTGTTGAAACATAGTGGAAATGTTTTTCTATATATATAAATTTTTGTGTTAATTCCTGCCAAACAAAGCAGTTCACTAAATACTTGTATCTCACTAACGTTTTATTGTGTACAATTCAGTTTTATTGGTCTAGAATACAGTGTCGATAGATGTTCGGCCCATAGAGCCATCCTCAGGCGATAAAATTAACAAGTCTTTTACCATCGAAATGCGACTCTTATGAGAATGGCACTTGTTAATTTTATCGCCTGAAGATGGCTCTATGGGCCGAACCATGTAGAGACACTATATTCTAGACCAATAAAACTGAGTTGTACACAGTAAAGCGTTAGTGAGATATTTAGTGGACTGTTGTGTTTGACAGAAATTAATACAAAAATTAATATACGTATATAGTCTCTGCAGTCTAGAGGTCAGAGTTCCCGGCTGAAGATCCAGAGGTCTCGGGTTCGATTTCCGGCGCTACCAGATTTTCTGAGAAGTAGTGGGTCTGGAACGGGGTCCACTCAGCCTCGTGAGGATAATTGAGGAGTTATTTCAAGGAAATAGCGGCTCCGATCTAGAAAACCGATATTAACGGCCGTGGGGATCCTTTGTGCTGACCACGCTACACTCTTTATCCGCAAAAGTTGACATTAACTTCGCCGACAAGCGGCGGTTGCTCGGTCTGTATAGTTCGCTTGCGGACCACAGGCCACGGAATTTGTTTTGTTTATTTTTTATAAACAGACAACAGGATGCATTCCTTAAAGAAATGTTTTTTTTGCTAAGTTTGCCTATGAAAACAAACTTCGTCAATAATATCTGATCTCCCTTCTTCTTAAACTGGTAACAGACTATCATAATAGCCATTGGCCAGTTCGCCAACATGCAGGAGAGACAAACAAACACAGCGTAGCCTGAATAACTGGACCACGATACCAAAGAGTTTTGGTCATCAGACAACGGAACTACACTGTGGGATATATTCATCTTCCATTAAGGAGATGAAGTGTAACGGCACGAACCAAATTGGTTCCAGATTAAAACAAATATTGAACACTACTTTGCAAACAGACTAATTATAATATTTAGATATTTTAACATATCAATGCACATCTTAGTATTAGTTAAAAGATACAATATTTACACGTATATCTGTGACTTGATAATATTTGTTTCCATACGTGTTGATAATAACCTTCTGAAGATTATCTTTTTGACCGAAACATGTAAAAGATGAAAAATTAAAAATACAACTTTTATCCATCACACTTTCATTCACGCCTTGACCATCTGTAATGACCGATGGTTGAGCGATTTGACCATGAGATACAAAATAAACACTGAGAGGCACCTCGCAGATTCAGTAATAGCTATTATTTTGACCCTATTACCACATACACCATGCTTCCTGTTGTCACATTGAGATGTACCCCTGTACATGCAGCCACACGTTCAGCATAATCTCAAGCGCCGCAACCTTCAAGACAAGGACATGTCGCTGTAACTGCATTTTCTGCAGACACTATTTCATTGATAAATTGTTATAAATTTAATACAGATTTCACTGATTGTGCAAGCTATGGACAACTAAAGACTGAGACTGCAATGCCGACTGATGCGTATGAACCTCTCACTGTCGCCTGGCCGTCCCATTAGTAACTAATTACCTACAACAGTGACTTTGGCTTACACCTTTATGGATATGGACAATCTGACTATATGAAATAAAGGCGCTTGCCTATTTAAGAGTTCGCAATAAGATGACTGCTCATGTTGGGTATTTTATATTCTCGACTGAACATAACGGCATTTTAATGCCGACGGTAATTACTTGCGTTCAAAAATATAAATTCTGCTTGTTTACGCATATTAATTATTTTTACTTTCAAAATTTATTTAGTTGCCTTTATGAATTACCGTTGGTATTAAAGCATCAGATGTGGAAAATTCATTGTACATATAATATAAGAGCTTATGCATGTCAGTTACAAGTTATGATTCTCCGTGTACCTGTCTAATCTAATTTTCTGTAGATACAGTAGAAATATAAGCTCAATTAAATTTACTTCCAGATGTCTGGACGAAGGTTGTGTACCCCTCAGATAGCTTAGTCGCGTGGTTTTGTTTATGGTAGAGGTTTATACAGCCAGCCACACCCCGCGGGAGGGGGCCAGCGAAGAAATATAAACTCCTTATGCTCATAATTTTCTGTAGTATGCTTTATGTTTTCATGTGGGTCCACACGTAATGGAGGATTGAGAAAATGTGCTCTGCCACCCACACGAGATCATAGGAGCGGCTGGCTGGATGTCTGTGCACTTTCATAGGTCATGCCTCACAACTATGCTCCCCTGGGATTAGGCACTACCGCCTTATGTTCCGTTCCTATTTGTTAGAAAGGATGTAACAGTTATATTTTCTTAGCTTGTATGATGATTTGACATATGACAAAAGTATAAACATTTTAATCATGAATAGCTTAGAGTATTAAACTCAGTGCCTTGTCCACCACCATCTAGTATGGAGGCGGGTTAAAATACCTCCACGGCAAGTCTACGAGTCGCAGAAGGCGACAAGAAGGGAATCTGGTGCCTGGAGGTATAACTGGACCTCCGTGTCACTGTTGGACATAAATACAGAGACCTGGTCCTCCAGGTTGGGGGTTGGATGCAAGACTGACTGCCCTGTTCTGTAAAAATTACTGATGCGAAGTCCAAAGGAAAACCGGATGGTCTAATTCACGACGGAATAGACAAGCCTGGCAGAATCTTCTAAGGAAGACTATAGCTCATAAAAGTGGCCGCGCCATAGCTCAAGCGGTTAGTCGCTGGCTTCCCACCGCGGTGGCCCGGGTTCGATCCTGGTTCTGGGCAAGTGGGATTTGTGGTGGACAAAGTGGCGCTGGGGCAGGTTTTCTCCGAGTACTTCGGTTTCCCCTGTCAATCTTTATTCCACCAATTGCTCCAAAATCACCCTCACCTATCATCTGGGGTTGATACAATAGGCCAGAAGTGGCCGCAGTACAAGGGACTTAGTCCCGACTTAGTCCCACCCCACTAGCGATAAAGAAAAAAAAAGGGCTCATAAAGCAGTATTTTGCCAATGATGATGTTTCATCCTCATTGTTATCACTTTCAGTCAACAAATTCTTTTTCTTTTGCAATAAATTTCAAAATTCTCTTTGGGATATTTGCCATTTCCTTTATTTGTTCACCTGTCTTTATATCTATCTATCCGTCCATCCATCCATCCATCCATCCATTCATTCATTCACCCGTTTATCCGTCCGGTCAACCATATATACAAAGAGTCCAGCAACAGGATGTTCATGGCTTAACCAAGTGCTCTTGAGAGCATGTCGAGTCCAAAACGATCTGCAATGGTTTATGAAGAGAATGAGCATTCTATTACAGTTGTAATTTTTACATTATTTCCATCTTAATTTTAGGTTATATTATTATTATTAGTAGTAGTAGTAGTAGTAGTAGTAGTAATAGTAGCAGCAACAACAGCAGAAAGTTGAGACTCAACTCTAAATTACATTTGCAGCCACAAAGAATTCGCCGTATCCATTCTTCAGACCCATTCAAATAAATAACGTAATTGAAAATGTAATTAAGAGTTTACTCTAGATCTTCTGTTATTAATACTACTACTGCTGCTGCTACTATTACTACTACTGGTAATAATAATAATAATAATATAAAATGTAAAATTAAAATGGAACTAATGTAAAAGTTAAAAATGCGATAGAATTTTCATTCTCATTTTCTTCACAAACCTTTGCAGATGGGACCCATATTCATTTGAAAATTTCGACTCAAAATGATCCCAAGAGCACGTGTTAAGCCATGGACATTCTGTGACGGGACTCATGTCTATATACAAAGTCATGCGAAAGTAGGGAAAGCTCTGGAATTACGTAAATACGGGTTAACATAGCAACGAAATGTCGAGCGTTAACATGTTACATGAACTTAAATTATTGAACAGGTCACGAACGAGCTAACAGTCTTCTGTTTCTGCGCATCGTTCTATTCTGTGAATATTATAACTATTTGATGTTGATATGCGCAGTGTAGTATACTCGTACTGTATGCAGGAGGCGGCTTACGATTGACTATTTATGCGTGTTAAGTTTCGGCCACACAGAGCGCTACGCTACGTACGCTACGTACGCTGTGTACACTCTGCGACGCAGCGAACACAGGGAACATAGCGTACGTAGACGGAAGTCTGTGTGGACAGTCACATTGGCAATGAAGGGAGATATTTTTCTGTTCGTATAGCGAACATAGCGTACGTAGCGCTCTGTGTGGCCGAACCTTTACTCATGGAGGATAAGTTCGACGCATCATTCGATAACGTGTAGGCCTGACAACGAATAAGGGAGAAAACAGGGCAGGTTAGTAGTACGATGGCTTACGTAACAAAGAACGTCATTTTCTATTGTTCTCAGCGGTGGTTTAGTAGTACTTATCTATTTGCAGAATAATCAGCAGCTTCTCACTAACGCAGATTAAATAGCTTAGAATACAATTTCTTTATTAAAACCCGTCACAACACAACAATATCAAGGACAAGGCCAAGAATGGCTCTGCTACATGTTTCGGCTATTAAATCCATCATCAGGCAAATACATGATTAACATATTAATAAAGAAATTGTATATTATAACACAACAGGATACACGAAATGAAAAAGAAATTAGCTTAGAATAATTTAATGATAATGAACAATAATATAATAGTGAATAGGAAAGAATGTTGAAGGAAGCTGCCGCGGCCTAAGTTTCAGCTTCTGCCTGGAGACGCTAAGCAAATTCACGAAAAGCTACGGGAGGACTGCCGATATTGCTGCCAAGTTTCGAAACAGTCACATCCAGAATGAAGTCAGAAGCCAACTCTCTCGGTGTTATCTTTGGCATATGACTTTACTTTAGCCCTTTAGCCTCAATCATTGTTTATTTCTGATTCTATGAAGTTATTATTGTGTAATTGCCGCATAATATCTTGTCTGTACTCTCGTGTGTCTCGGAGGGCAAGACCTACTTAACCCAGGGAACATATTTCAAGATCTACAGGCTTTCTTCCTTCTTTTTCTGCTAAGTCTTTAGGTGTCAAGAGTTGCCGTTATCATATGCATTATTTTATCATTAACGGTTTTGCTTTTAGAGATCTTTGACTTTCACAATTTACTATGTGAAATTTAAAAAAATTATTCTATATATATATAAATGAGGGGGCAGGCGGTAGCGTAGCTGGTTGAGGCATTATGTTAGAAACTGGGAGGTCGCGGGTTCAAGTCCCAATGAGATTTTGGATCTTTTTCAATTGACCTAATCCTTCCGGCCGCACTATGGCCCTGGGGTAGACTAAGCGTCTAACAGAAGTGAGTACCAGGAATTAATTAAATAATTTTCCTGGGGAGTAAGGCGCGGCAGGCGCGTAAGACTGACAACCTTACCGCCATCTTTGAGCCGATTGTCTAGATAGTGTGGGACCTTCAACGTCTCACAACCCTATGGGCCTTCACGGCCTGGTACAGGGATAGCTTTATTTTACTTTACTTTATTTTACTCTATATATGAAGAATGATGTGCTACACTTTCTTCTTCCTCTTCGCTCCCACTCTGGAGCATAGGGCTGATTTCTCAGTTTCATGATCATTTTACAGACGGTAGGACTCCTTGAACGGGTGATCAGCTCGTCGCAAGGCTTCTGCCTAAACACAGGACAACACAAACACAGAATAAACGAATAAACACAGCAAACATCTACGCCTTGTGTAGGATTCGAATCCACGATCCCTGCTTCCGAGCGAGCGAAGACAGTTCATGCCTTAGGCCGCTCGACTACCGTTACAGAAGTTTATACCTTATATTCTAGATAATTAGTTTAGTCACTAATGAAATGTATTTGTGTATGGTAATTGAGAAATACCTACCAGCCCGGCCCCTTGTTAAGATACTGTCTGATGAAATAAAAACTGAAATTAGAAAACAATCACTTAGCGCCCGTGGAATTTTCAGGTAATTTATGTACTTACAGTACATTAACCGGGATCTTTTACGCTTTGTTTGTTTATACAGGACTATAAATAGACTTATTTACCTCACTGTATAAGAGTTTTATGCCGATCACGGTGTCCGCGCGGTCTAAGGCATGAACTGTCTTCGCCCGCTCAAACACTGGGATCGTAGGTTCGAATTCCACTCAAGGCATGATGTCTTTTTGCGTTTACTTTATGTTTGTGCTGTTTTGTGTGTAGGTAAAGGCGTAGCGACGGGGCTGATCACCTCGCCCAAGGAGTCCTACCGACTGTGTTTAGGGTTAAGCAACTGACAAAACTACCAAGGCCCAACAAAGGGCTGTAGAGTCACAACAACAACAACAAAAACAACAAAAACAACAACAACAACAACAATAATAATAATGATAATAATAATAATAATAATAATAAACAGTTGTGTGTCAGCTGTCTAGTCTATATGCTGTTAAAACTACTTACATGAGCCAAATAGTTTGTGACGTAAGTAAAATAACAACAGAAATGGCTTATCTTGTAACAAAAATGGAGTTGTATACTCCAAATGTGTGTTAGGCCCATGCCGTTTTGCGGGGGGGGGTCTGTCTGATCTACAGTGAGTGTGTTATTTCAGATAAATTACTTGCGGGGCGGAAATTTTAATTATTTTCTTATCACTTAAGTGTAATCTCTGTGATTTAAATAATGCAAGGTAAGTACAAGATATGTATCTGAATTGAATTCCTTTACTCCTCAGCCCCTCTTTATTTATCTTCCCATTGCTACATGCTATCAGTACCTATGTGACGTAATATTTAGATCTTCAATCAAGATATATTGCTTCGCATTAGCTTTCAATACAATTACAATAAAACTTAGGCCTATTTCAATTATTAATTCTATTAGACCAATACTTATTTTTCTGTATTGACTTATTTATCACGTCTCTATCATAATCACTCTTCCATATCGTTATATATGTCTGCTTCCTGCATCAACAGACAGAAAAGCAAATGAAAATTCAGTAGTCAGTTTCTTCAGGATGCAGATATAGATTTATGCAAAGTAATTCGCACTACTTAACGCTAGGAGCATAAAGTGGGTCTACACGTGTTCTGGCACTGAATCGTCCAGTGGGAAAAATATTTTAAATACAAATTGTAGGCCTTAATGTTATTTACATTTTGCATTATGTATGAGTAAAAATGTATTGTAAGATTTAGCGGCCTCCGTAGTCTAGGGGTAACGTTCCCACCTCATGACTCAAGGTACGCGGGTTCAAACCCGGCGGAGGTAGTCGAATTTTTAAGGGCGGAAAAATTCAGGGAACAAGTCCTCCGGGAGGGACTTTAAGCCGTGGGTCCCGTGTCGTAGCTTTACGGCACGTAAAAGAACCTCATGTCTCAAGGAGACCTCTGAGCTAAATTGAAGGGCATTTCCCGCCCAACAATAGTTTATAACGCCTCTGGTAGATGGGGGAAGCATCTAGATACCGCTGAGCCAGTAGAGGCCGAACTCGCTGGCTGAGTCGGGACTGATGGTACGCACCAGTACCGGTAGGGTATAGAGACTGGTAGAATGTCACAGG
>NW_019733839.1:249350-279010 GCF_002891405.2 Cryptotermes secundus | reverse complement strand
TAGATTAAACTGGTAGCGGTGCATGGGGAAACCCACCCCCTCCAATAATAATAATAATAATAATATTGTAAGATTTGCCCTTTCTTTAGGTCAATCTAACTTCGTTGAGTTTGAAGTTCTCTTGGTCATGACTATGTAGATGTGACACCATGTACTCTCGTAGAAGAATAACTATGATTCGAAAAAAAAAATGCCTCAAGTTTTGTAATAAGTCGAGCAAATGAACAAAAGATAACTTGTGGCTCATTGCTTTTATGTCTTAGTCTACGACAATGAATATGGAGGAAGTACGTTCGTCCGAAACGTCGGTGAAATTTCAACCATACAACATTTCAGCATATCGCAGAAGATAGTAGCTACTCTTCTTTCGATGTAGTTTCTCTTCTTGGGTGCTTTAAATTGCCACTCAAATTCCAAATTTCATCGAAACCGGTGCAGTACTTTCGAGGATTGAACGTGTTGATGAGCAGGTGGATAAGACCGCCATTATAAGTTCACCTAAGGCATTGCGCGCGAGGACGGCTTAATAATGAATAAATGACAAAATATGTATGGCATTAAAATCAATAACTGAACTTGCGAAACATTTTTCGATGATAAAAAATATATGCGAAGAAAATAATTTACGATCGTACCTCGCAATATCGCCGTTACTGAGAGGCTGTGTCGACAACACGTTTGTGTTTGCAATAAATATCAACACAGTCATGTCGAAAAGTATGCATTTTAAACATCAGTAGATTCCATACAGGAGTGCTGTGCTGTGTCCCAAGGCTGGAAGAATCCCTGACGTCCTGTCTAGGTGGACATTACGTTCTGACGTCATTATCGGTACACCAATGGCTTGGACGACATCTTGACTTGCGAGAAGCTATGTTTGTCAGCACGGACTCCCGGAGTGCACGCTGCAATATGACGGGTGATTGCAGCGCTCACCGCGGGATATGAAGGTAACACAACATGGCTTCCTCCACCAAACAGCTTCATGTTACAAAGAGAAAAATATTTTAATGTTACAGATTTATTATAAAAGAATTTTTATTTTTATTACTTTTTACAAATATCTTTTTGTATCCAGCTGACAATTTTGTGGTTTTACGGGGAACATATTTTGAGAAAATAGCCCATTGGTTTGTTTGAGAGAGGAATTGTTGCTGTCCTCACTAGGAAGGTAAATCTTCCCTCTAGAGTGCCCGCTCAGTGCTGGACAAACTGAATTAGGAAGCAGGAAACATATACGGGTACGAGAGCAATGAAATCATATTAGAAGATCGAAGGAGAAATCCTAAGTTGTACTTAGTTGTCTTCTGTAAAGTTAGAATTTTCTGAATGCCAGGACAATAATTAATAGAACTGAAAGCTTCAGATTTAACTGCACTTTGTTGAAGCAAATTTTGGTTAAACAAAATAAACACACATCCGCCTGCACCACTGACGTACGTTCAGTGGCACCTTTCAGCATCTTTCAGTTTTCAATCGAAACAGCGATAGTAAATAATCAAAACAGGGTTTCTTAGTATTAAAACGTTTTCTACGAGGTGCTCAATAATCACACTTTTTCTGTAATAAACGGCACAGGTGTGATCTAATATACTGTGACATGTAAACCCGTTGCTAGGCAACGATCGAGAGGTAAGCAGACATATAACAGCCGTCACTAAGGAACGGCTCGTAAACAAATGTGTTTCCATGGAAACAGTTGGATACAGCAAGCGATAAACGGTGTTTACTACGTGGTACCTGCCGAGATGTAAGCAGGGCCACTTAGCAGTTGCGATCAGTTGGTTGGTGAGGTAGTAAGAGAACTGTTATTGTTCAGTCGTGAGCTGTTGGTTTGAGAAGTTGGTAGCTGAGGCCGGGGACAGTTCGGGAACCCAGCGGAAGAGGAACGTCCGCCGTTGGAAGCCGCTAACGATCAACGGCTAGTAAACACATGGCTGTGGACAATAGTGCGCACTCGCGCGCTCGTGTATATATATATTGTAGTAACACGCTGTATCAAAAAGTTCCGCAAATTCGATCGTCAATCCAAACCCCGTCTACTAGTCGCTCATACAAGTGACAATATTTCTTAGAACGTAAATCGAGTGATAAGTAATAATAATTAATATTGTGTATTGTTTCTTGCAATGCACCAATCTCGCCTGTCAGCCAAGGAATTTGTTAAGTATATAAGTTCGTGGTAATAAAATGTCTCTTCAGAATAGTATTACAACATTTTGTATAACGAACTAAGTTCGTCATCCAGTAAACAGGATCAGAGACGAAGCCCCACACTTCAAAGATTGGTTTATTTTATTGTTAAATCTACGTTGGTTATGGAATTTATTGAGTGTATATATGGAAAGTTACTGTAATACACACGTAGTTACAGGCGTTAACTCCTTAAAGCATGAATTCCGTGTGACGAATATTTAGAAATTAATTTCCTACATCACAGAAGATACACTGCACCTTAACTGCAAAGACCAACAAGTTAATGTTGAATCGTCAAATTATTTTCGTTTGTTCAGAAATCTTATGAAGTACATATATTCGTCGTGTGTGCAAAAATTCGGCGAGTTTTTAATGTTAAAGCATATATTATATATAGTTACCACTTTATTTTAAAGTTTTTTCAATTGATAGTGGGGTGGGACTAAGCGGCCACTTCTGGCCTATTGTACCAGCCCCAGATGATATGTGAGGGTGTTTGTGGAGCAATTGGTGGAATGAAGATTGGCAGGGGAAACCGAAGTACTCGGAGAAAACCTGCCCCAGCGCCACTTTGTCCACCACAAATCCCACTTGACCAGACCCGGGATCGAACCCGGGTCGTCGCTGTGGGAAGCCAGCGACTAACCGCTTGAGCTATTGAGCGGCCATTTTAAAGGGTTACTTAAGAGTAACCGGGATAGCTCGGTCGGTATAGCGACTGGCTACGGGCTGGATGACCAAGGATTCCGAGTTCGAGTCTCGTAGGGTCAAGAATCTACTCTTCTTCACGTCGTCCAGACCGGCTCTGGGGCCCACCCAGCTCCCTATCCAATGGGTACGGGGGGCTCTTTCCCCGAGGGTAAAGCGGCTGGGGCGTGAAGCAGATCACTCACAAAGTAGTGCCGAGGTAAAAAATGTAGCTCTATACATCCACTTCCCCACACGCCTTCGTGGCGTAGTGCTTAATTAGATGAGAACAGTGACAACTTTACCTTTTTTTTTTACATAGGAGTTGATTAAAGATGTATGACGTCACGTTTATGCGAAAGTTCTCGTATTTCATAGAATGTATTTTAAGAAGGTACCTCGGTGAAAAACATGTACTTTGGATACCTACGTGCATATTTTCCTTCATTGGCGAATACAAGTGTGTGTAATCAGACAGAAAGTTTTATGCAGTTATAGCACACGCGTCGGAGTGGTCACCCCTGTCATGTTGTCACAGCCTCTATCCGAGATTGTGGATCTGGACAGAGCGGAGATTCCTGGCAGCTCTGATGGTCGGGAGATAGGAGCCGATATTAATGGAACTAAATTGTGGTCAGGAAGAAAAGAGAAGTGGCTTGGAGTGTGGACAAGCCGAAGTGGAAGGGGGGAGCTTGTTTTATTGAAGCTTCAGGGGGCATACAGCGGGCAGGTTGACAGGCGGGCATTGCGGGCCAGTGGCCTGGGGAACAGGCCTCCACAAGGGCACACGCAATTCTAAGCGCTACAATCTCAGGGACTTTGACGCTACACCAGCCCAGAACAAGAAGACAGTACTCTTTCTTCATACTTTCCCGTCCCTTTCCCTTCCCTTTCAGGGAATCAAGACAGCTCAGCCAGCCTCTCCTGTATATTATGCGCTGTGCAGAATGATCGAAATGTAGGGTTTCGATTCCTGAGAGGGACTTTCCCGAACTGTTCTGGGACCACGCAGCCTCCGAGTTCAATGTTTACCGAGGACTAAAGCAGCTGGGGCTTGAAGCTAACCACTCAAGTCGATCGAGGGCTAATATTAAGAAAACATGGAGCTGTACCTTGATTCTCCTATACGTCTTCATCGCATGGTCCTTAATCGAACACAGAGAAAACTTATGCATTCCTCCCTGCTCTTCATTTACACTTATTCCAGGTTCATTTCCATTGTTGATAAAGCAAATAAGCAGTTGACATATTTGTCTAAATATTGTGACATTCAGACCCATTGCTAGGGAACGACCCGGTAAACAAACACGCAACAAATACACAACCAACAATAGAGTGGACCATATTTCTAGTCAACGCCGGCAATACAAGCTCACAATAATAAAACCGCTGTTGCAAGGAGTGTTTTCTACATGGGTTCGCATATATCCATAGCTAGGCAACGGATGTGTTTTCTGTGCTGTGGTCCGACCCGAGGCTATGTAACTAGAAACCAACAATAACTTACAGTTAAATTGGAAGTCAGAATACTTCCAGTGGAGTGCCCAATCGGAAGATGACAGCGTGTCAGTTAGTGATTCATGAACTGTTGTAACCAATTGTATAAATATCCAATAAATTCGATCATCAAATCCAAAACCCATCTTATTTGTCACGCAAACCCCGGATACGTGACCATATTCATAACTGGCTGACTAAACAGATGTTATCACCTGGGCAGAGTCTTTTATGACACACGATATTTCATTGCCATGTTTACAAGGGTCCCCTGTTTGACTCTGTCCTGAGTCACTTTAATCCATGTCACATACCGAAACCCTAGCCTTTTATACTCGGTTTCAGTGTTATCCTCCGATTTACATACGTCTAGTCCTCCGGAGTGGTCTTTTCTAGTCTGTAGGTATAATTTGACGAACAGGCCGCGCCATAGCTCAAGCTGTTAGTCGCTTGCTCCCCACCGCGGCGGCCCGGGTACGATCCCGAGTCTTGTCAAGTGGGATTTGTGGTGGACAAAGTGGCGCTGGGGCAGGTTTTCTCCGAGTACTTCGGTTCCCCTGCCAATCTTCATTCCACCAACTGCTCCACAATCATCCTCACCCATCATCTGAGGCTGGTACAATAGGCCAGAAGTGGCCGCAATACAAGGGACTAAGTCCCACCCTACTAGCAATATAAAATAATTTGACGAAAGGCAGTTGCGATGCACGAGTAGATCAGCTATTTAATGAATCTCTTTCAACGTGAGCGATAACAGTTTTGAAGTATAGGAAATACGTGTATTTTGGAATCGTGAGAAAAGCGGGAAACAATTCATGCACTCGAATGGAGCAAGACTTAAGAAACGAGCGACTGATGCAGTGGAAAATGCTCCTGGCGCATTTGAGAGATGTACTTCGCAATTCTTGGCCGGATATTCCAACAAAAGTTCGTCTTGGTTCTCTTCAGAGTTTGTTCAGCCAATGCTAGAATATTGCCTTAAGCTACGCTACGTAATCCTTTATAATTACATTTATACGCTTGCGTTATTTAAGCTTCGCAGCTGATTGAGAGTCTTCATATATTCAAATATATATTTGGATATTCGCATGTTAAGCCAATATCCAACTTCTAACTCTCATGAAAAGTTAAACAGTTCCGTCTCGTGTCACTGGACAGTTCAGTCACACTAGACGGAACTGTTTAACTTTTCATGCTATTGTTAGTGTGACGGACCAGAATGAAACAAATCATACTTCTAACTAACTTCATGGAGCTGAGCCCTTCTTGAGAAGCCGCCAGTTGTTCAGCTACTCAAGCAATTGGCGAAATTTTATGGAACCCGGAAGATTACTACCGTGTTCAAAAGAGCCCTCTACTAGTTCATATTCTGAGCCAGATCAATCCAGTCCATACCACCCAATTCGCTCTCTTTGAGATCAATTTTAATATTATTCACTCACCTACGTCTTGATCTTAATAGTAGTCTCTTTCCTTCTGGCTTTCCCACCAATATCCTACATACATTCCTCTTCGCCCCATTCGTGTTATATGTCCTGCCCATCTCATCCTCCTTGACTTCATCATTCTAAGTATACTTAGCGAAGAGTACAAATTAGGAAGCTCCTCATTATGCAATTTTCTCAAACCTCCTGTCACTTCATCTCTCTTCGGTCCAAATATTCTCCTCAGCACCCTGTTCTCAAACACCTCCAGTCCATGTTCCTCCATTAACGTCAGAGACCAAGTTTCACACCCTTACAGATCCACAGGCAAAATCATAGTTTTGTGTATTCAGATTTTTATGTATTTAGATACCAGATGAGAAGACTAAAGGTTCTGGGCTGAATGGTAGCAAGCATTACCCGAATTCAATCTCCTCTTAACTATTTCTTTCTGAATCAAGTTTTGAATTATTATAGGCGTTCCTAAATATCTGAACTGTGACACGTTTTCAAAGCATCTGATAGCTATGTTTACGTCATCATTTTGCCCTGCATTCTGGTGACGATACAGCAACATACTTAGTTTTCTCTGTGTGTGCTTGTACACAAACCTCCTCACTAGAATCAGTTAAGTTCCTATATTTCTCTTTGGTATCTATATTATCACCCAGTAGATTCACATCATCAGCATAGACCAGCAGCTAACGTGTGTCATTTAGTTTCATTGCCACCTGGTTTTCCTGAACTGTCCTAATGGCATATTTTAAGGCAAAGTTGAAAAACAATAGCTATGAAGCATCTTGTTTTAGGCCATTTTGGATAGGAAAATTATCAGACTAATATTTACCTATACGGACTTTAATACAGGTTTCATTTAAGCATATTTTAATCAGCTTAACTAGTTTCATTGGTACCCCAAACTATATGAGACAGTACTTCCCTCCTAGTTAGTTATTTAGAGAGGGTGGGTTTCCCCATGCACCGCGACCAGTTTGATCTATTGTGCTTCCCTCTATGATATTCTACCAGTCTCTTTACCCTACCGATAAATGGTGCGTACCATCAGTCCCGCCGAGCAAGCGAGTTCGGCCACTTGCTTAGCGGTGTCTATAATGCTTCCCCCATCTATCAGAGGCCTTAGAGGCTATTGTTGGGCGGGAAACGTCCTGGAATTTGGCTCAGTGATCCCCTTTGGGGATATGAGGTTCTTTTACGTGCCGTAAAGTTACGACACGGGACACACAGCTTAAAGTCCCTCCCGGAGGACTTGTTCCCTGAAATTTTCCGCCCTTAAAACTGAATCGTAGGCTTCCTTGAAGTCTATGAATAGCTGATGTGCTGTCTCATTGTACTCCCATGTTTCTCTAGTATCTGACGAAAGCAGAAAGAAAATCTGATCATGTTAAGCCAGGTCATTGTTATATTTATCTTCGAGCGTTTGCAGTTTGCTAGTTACGACCTCACTCACAGTATGCAAGAGAATGTTCGTAGAGAGTCTTCAAGACCTACGAGAGAATGGAGGTATAGCTCCACGCATTCTTAATCTCGGAACTAGGTGGAAATGATTGTTCGGTTTCACACTCTTGCAGTTGTTGGATATCCGGATGGCTAGGCCTCAGAGCATGTCCCTGCAGTGAATCGAACCCCCCATCCTCCATAATGTTGACAGTAACTCTACTGATTCAGCAATCCTGGCCCTGTATTCCAGTTAGCATAGGCGTGATGCTTTAGCTCCAACAACAGTTCATTATAGTGACTCTTAATTCAAGAACACGTGAATATGTGGGAGTAGTTGAAAGTGTATCAGAATGTATTTATTGTACTAGAACACAAGTCTCGTATCATTGGATATATCTGCTTACTTCCTAATACAATGTTCGAACTATTAAATACGTGTTATTTTACTAAGTGGTTAACACCCAACTTTTTTTAAACACCCAGCCATTTAAATATCTTACTAGACGACTGAATGGGATACTCAACTTTGTCTCTAGCCATATACATACTCTAAACTGCATACCACAAGTTGATGAAAAGTTTTCTACCCTCAGTTTACAGCTCTGCATATATAATATGGTTAATATAAGAACAAGTTCGATATTTTATCTAAAATTACGATGTACTGCAAACTGAGAAGTACATAACACACACATTAGAGAGAGCACAGTCTTTCGCTCTGAGGGAACCTTTATTTTTCTTTATTTCATTGAACGATTAATTAGCCTCCAGCTTCTGAAATGACTTGACTCTGATGACAGGAAGGGTGGATATCACTGGTTGTGTGCAAAATTTTGAGCATTGCTGTACCTTTCATAGGTGTGTGGGTAGTGGAAATTACACTCCACCCTAAAGTCCTTCCTCGTCTCTCGAGAGCGATACCACCTTATGACGTCACTGCCGACGGCGCGTGCGTGGGCCCCCTAGAAGCAGTACCTCACACACGGCCTCTTGAATGGACACAAGGCTTCTCCGGTGCCTCAGTTATTACAAAGCGACAGTTTTCACTTTCTTACAACACGGAATGAAAATTGATATGAGTCGGGTGAAAGCATCTTTTTTTTTTCCGTTCGATAGGCCTGCATGTTACATTGAATACATTTTGCAATAACTAACTCCATGAAGTAAAGTCCTTCTTGAGATCCTAGCAGCCGCTCAGTTAACCAAGAAATTCCCACACCCTAAGGGAAAAAGAAGATTCGTTACCACGTTGCCAAGAATCCGCCATTGGCTCTGAGGAAGATCAACCTGGCCCACATCCTCCCATACCATTTTTAACTTCTATTTTAATATTATCCTCTCATCTATGTGAGGATGTTCCAAACTGTCTGTTACATTCAAGTTCTGTGACCAAAATTTTGTAGTCATAAATTTATATAATTTATAAATTTTATTACTTAATCATTTAAAGTATACAACATATGTAATAATACTATATTACACGCATCTGCCTGTGAATAAGACCTTAATGCATTCTTTAAACTATGTCCCAAACTATGTATGGTTGAAGTCTGGGATTGTGGGCTACACCAGGACACAAGTACCTGCCGCTGCTGTTTCAATACGATAGAAATTTTACGCGTGGCAAAAATCGAAATATGTCTCTTTTCTATAAAAATGCCTCGTCTTATAAAATAATTGATCTGTTACACAAAATACTGACTACTAACGTTTATGATACACATATTTCCCTGAAATATATTTGGATTTAGTTTATATGTGAGGAAACCGTGGATTAGGTATTGTTTACGACGAAATGCAATGTTGTATCTGCTGCTTTGCGATAATATATTTGTCTCCATAATAAATTAACGTAAGAAATTCAAGATCACAATAATTTGGAAAGTGTCTGCGGATTGGGAGCTGGGATAGCTCAGACAGTAGATCATCTGGGCTATGGGCGCAGGGGCCAACTGCTGTTCTCTCCTCAACAGCGTCCATGATCCTCTACGGAGTCCATCTTGTCTTCTGCTGAGTGGCCACAGAGGGCTACTCCTCCCGGGAGTAATGGAGTCAGGACACGAAGCTGATCATGCACCTCCGTCTAGCGACGAGGTGAAGAATATATGGAGCTATACGACCACTTCCCCATATAAATTCATGGCATGGTGCTTAATTAGGGTCGGGAAGAACTCTATCCTCGTTGCTTGTAGAGTACATATTTTCACTGTTATTTTGCCATCCCATAAGACAGAGCCTGGCCAGCCACAGTAGCCGAGCGTTCTAAGGCATGAACTGCCTTCGATAGCTCGAAGGCTGGGATCGTGGGTTCGAATCCCACTCAGGACATGGATGTTTAGTGTGTGTATGCGTTTGTTCTGTGTCTGCTCTGTGTGTGTAGGTAAAGACCTTGCGACGGGCTGATCACTCGTCCAAGAAGTCCTACCGACTGTGAAAAATGATTACGGAACTGAATGAGGTCTGGGCCCTGAATGGGCTGGAAGAGCCATTGTAAAAAAAAAAAATATATAAGACAGAGCCTGAGTGAGCCAGTTTGAGCTCCTATCGAGTGAAATTCACCTTTCCGCTGTTAACAATGATAGGGGTTTGAACGGTATTCTCAACTGGTAACTTTGTGATCTAGCTTAGTGTATACGTGTTTGTGAAGTGCACGGCATATTGATCGTTCATTACACCGGAACCGGAACCAGATATCGGATATTAGAATATCATATGAGCAACAAAATTCAGACGTAAGAAGGAATTAAATGTTTCACGTGTTACACCACTGAATAAGGTTATGGTAACGTGACAGAATACGAACTTACTAAACAAATTCTGATATTCGGAACATAAAATTTCATGACGTCACAATTTCGTGAATTCAGTTTTAAGCCAGAATAATGGGAATCTTAACATATATTTTTTTTTTATTTCTTCTATTATTCTTCTGTTTCTTCTTATTACCAAAAAATAAAACCCCAATGTGCAAAAAACAAAACACAAAAATATAGGCAGCTGTTTAAATTAAGTTTCATAAAAACATATTAATTAAAAATATTATAAGGATAGAAAGGGTAGGAAATGTTTTTGGAATGGTTATGGCTTCGTTCCCATGGCAATCGCAGTGTGCTGTCGCCAATGGAGGAGGCAGAGCGATACTCTCTTGAGACAGATTTGCGTCGTCGTATAAATTGTGTTTTTGTTCGATGTTACATAAACTGAATTTTATCAACCAGACTTTAGTGAAAGTCCCCAGTGATAACATTCATCTAGTGTGAGCCTAGTTGTGTCATGCGTACGGATAGCAGGACGTACAGAGAGACGTGATGTTGAAAGTTTCTTTTTGCACTTCTTACGAACGCGCTCAAGCTCGCAAAACGGGCTATACCTATATCAGTCATAATTCCAAAACGAAGCGAGCAGTACATATGTACTTTGAAGTGCGTATGTAATACAACACTTCACTTGAACAACAACTGAAAAACCCGAGCCGGTTTTCTATCCTTAAACAATTAACTTGGTAATCACATACTCCATCTCGGAATTCCTTGTTCGAGCTGTTGCCTTTGATGAAACGCACAATGTAATGCCTGCATTAATACTTGGTACGTCATAACCCGAACATGATACTTCGATCACGTTTGCCCAAGAATGGAATCCGGCTGAATCAGTCAACCACTTCTAATGCAACTATAGTCAGATTCAAATACCTTGACGATGTAATGAATGACCTCTGGGACTGTGGGCTGGATTCATCTGGCTCTGGAAACGGACCAGTAGTGAGCTCTTGTGAATACGGTAATGATCCTTCAGGTTGTATAAAAGGCAAGAAAAGTCTTGATCATATGAGCGGTTATCGACTTCTCAGGATGAACTCACCGATCAGACTGGGGCAGCGGTGACGCTTTGGCTGGTATTCCCGGGAGGGGAGTGCTTCGTTCGAATCTCGGCCTGGACACTGGCTATACTGACTGAGGATTTTCGTGGGTCTTCTCAGGCTCTCCAAGCAATTGTCCGAATAGTACTTCGATTAAGGCACTACTGTTTCCTTCCAAATCTTTTCAGTTCATCATTCATCTAAAATTCTGCCATTCGGTGTTATAGTCTAGTGTGTCGGCTGCCTATAGGCTGGAAAACCGAGGGTTCGGATTTCGAGTCCCGGTAAGATCAAGAATTTTCTCTTCTTCACGTTGTTCAGACCGGCTGTAGGGCCTACCCAGCCTCCTATCCAATGGGTAGAGGGGGCTCTTTCCTCGGGGATAAAGCGGCATGGGCGTGAAGCTGACCACTCACCTCCGGCTAATGCTGAGCTCAAGAAAGCATGGATCTATACACCCACTTCCTCATATGTCTTCATGGCGTAATGATTAATTAGTTAAGCACAGAGACAAATTTACCTTAATTACAGTGTCGTAAAAGAAAAACAAAAATTACTGTTGCTCCGTGGAAGTATTTAAATGATATCAGCCGAAGTGGAGAACGGATTCTGGAGAGAGAGACGCTGTGGCCTTCGAAACACTTGCTTAAACGTTTGTTATCTTCCTTGTCTTGTACTTTGAATGAAGTTCCTCCTCCATCTAGTATAGACTTCTTGAATCTAGTGCTGAAATATGTTAATGCAAAACATGACCGAGATATTGATGACTGCCTCTTAGTGATTGAATGTCTGAAACAAAAGAAAAGAATACAGTTTGCCTTATTGGATTCGGCCCCTGCCTATATATCATATGAACGGCACTGACCACACATCAAGGCCAATCAGCTGTGACCATCTTAAACAAGTGTTTTTAATCAAGGGTTTGGCATTTAAGAATAATTCCCAATTTGTAGAACACAGGGACTCTGTGAAGATGTGTCTGGGACCAATCAAGGCAGTCGATATGCATCACCAAACGTGATGCATGCAGCCAGCACTGGCCCGAAGCCAACACATCACTCCCCCATATGCGTTTACATTTCAGTTTCTGCCGTAGTTAATTTACGTGAACCCCACGATCTGACATTTAGATAGAGTGAAGTAATTCTTGTTAAGGTGAGATGATTCAGAGTTCAGCCTCAAAGCTGCTTATCTCCTTGGTACTTACCGTAGCTTGTCCCTCAACAAGTTGCTTGGATTTCTGTAATATATGAGAACTGGCCTCGACATCAATTACGATTGAGGAAGTAATATTAAAATGGCGCGATTGTTGGTACAGCCAATAATGGGATCGTTCCCAGGACGTCACGGAGCGGAGTCCTCAGCTATCCCAAAAATTGTCCCTCTTTCCTGAACACGAAACTTCATTACCGTGTTTAATGCAGTTCACAAGTGGGCCCTACCTAGATGAGGTTCAATGCAATGCCCATTCTTATCCCCTGTTGCTCTGAAATGTTGCCCTCTCAACTTGTTCTCCACAGGGGTCGCTTTCCTTCATGATTGCAGCCAAATATTGGTACTAGCTGTGCTTCTTGTGCAGCTCCGTATCGAAATCCGAACAGCCCCTCACACGTCAACTCACCACTGTGGGTGCCAGTGTTCGGAACCTGATGAACCTCCATACATATTCGAAGATCTTTATGTGTAACACTTATATGCTGTTAGAAGAACCTGAACTTTTATACTTATGGTTCTGAGCTAAAGAAGTACATACGTCACGTTTATTTATTCTTGACTTGCTTCATCCTGGTCCGTCACACTAGCAATAGTATCCGTAAAATATTATTAACGCCTTTCAGTGTGACCGATAAATGTTATGTTTTTCTAATCTTTCGTCCTTTACATGTTTCGGCCGTAGCGATCATCTTCAGAAAGGAATTATCAGCAGATACGGAATGTACTATTATAATGTCATTGGTCATTATCAGTACTTAGAGAAATTATTACAAAGTTATAGATATAAAATATTAATAAATTGTAATATGTATTAACCATTTAAAGTATAGTATTTACTATACGTAACATGTGTTTTGACGTTAAAGAAAACTGAATTTATCCCACAGTGTGTTTCGTATAAATCTCAGAATAAGCAGCTTTTTTTTTCTTCAAACATCAATAAATGCTTGATCTTTGTCATAGAGATGCAGTGTGTTCTCTTTATGGCAGGAACTACAATTTTCATTATTATTTAGGTGAACTTGAGGCTTCAGTAGTTAATTATTTTCCGGATTGAATTGTGGTTGTTGAAATTGTACTTCATACAATTACAATGGACATAGACGATAAAGGGCCTTCAAATCCATCCACTTACTCGATCAGGTATTCACTAAATGGATACTTTTATGAGCCATTAAGATAACACTGGAACTCCTGATTACAGTAATATTTAACAATTAATTTTCCTAGCTTTATGTTTTGATGCTTATTTAAACTGGAAAATTGCGGCCGCATCGTATCCAAATTTGTTACTGAAAGGGAACAAAATCTCAGGTATCGAACTGTATTCCATTATTAACCAAAAAGACTAATGTGACTTAATTCAATTCGTAACATATAGTAAATGCTCCAGTAATAATTTAATTAAAAATTCGCGGTTTCCTATATATGTCCGATCTGTCGACAGTTGCCCCGGAGTAACGCTCCCACAGGACCAGTAAATATAATACACTGAAAAGATATATTATGAAATAAAGGAAATGTAAGGAAATTAAGTAATCCGATACAATGCGAATCCTCGCCTTTTTTCGAAGTTTTAAACATTTGCCATTTTTTTTTCGGAAAAGTGCATGCAAATGTCTCGAGAACTAAAGCAGTTAAGACATGTCGAGTAAGCCAGACTTTTCTTTAAGCACAAGGCCCCTACACGCTACAATAGATAGTTTTTGAGCAGTAACTGTTTCCGAAATATTTGGGGAGTTTTCAAATGTTTAAAATCTCCCCAGAGGTGTCATGTACTTTCATGTGGAATTTAGCTGAAACACGCACAACTGTGTGGAAACGCACAAGGAACACATACTTTCGTTATGTAAGAAACGATATAAAGCGAGACAGGGCACATCGGGGTATTCACTTTCATTTCTCTTGCCATTTACAAGGTAAATAGTTTCCCCGACACCCTGTATTAAATTAGTACAAGAGAATACACATTTCTAATAATTGAATACGATATTGGGCGGCTGTAGTAGGCAGCATGAAGGCCAGCAGGTAGTAGTAACCTGCCGGAACTGAGGCCCACGCGTCCCAGAACCCCGGGGACAAGATTGTGTGGAATCTATACTCTCGACCTCCCTTCAGTTTCTCTACTACAGCATTGAGATGTCCTTTCTTGTCTACAAAATGCATTTCTTTTGGCTATAACGAACACTGTCTGTACCACGTTAAGACATTCATTAAAATTAAACAACTAACTTCCTGGTATGCCTTACTGAGCAAGTTTGTTCAAGTGGCAACGGCTCTGACTTATATTAGAGACTATCTCGACTGAACTGTTGTGGTTTTACTCAGCCCCTCCAAGCAAATATAGGGATAATACCTCAAATTAGGAGACGACCGTTTCCTTCCGTATCCTTTCTAATTCATTATTCACTAATCATCATATTAATCAATGCTGTATAGTCTGAGGCACTGATGTCGTCGTTAAATAAATAATGTCACGTGACTGTACGATTGTAGACGGGGTTTGGGTTGACAGTCGGGTTTATTGAACAATTACAGTTCCGTGACTGCTAGTAATTATCACCGTTTCGTTAGAGCAAATTGTCACTGCATTGTCGTTGGTACTGTATTTTATAACACGTTTAAGATATGAGAGTCAGAGGAAGATTTCAATTGATATAAAACTGGTATACGCTAATGAAAATAATTTATTTGAGAATAAGGTACAAACGACGAAGACAAATACGGAAGTTATAAAGCGACTAGACCAGTTGTGCAGCCCCCCTGCTCGCTGAGTATCGGGGGTTTTTCTTTCGCAGGGTAGAGCCCCCGCGTCGAGAAGCTGATCATTTTCCTCTATCTATTACCTAAGTTTCGCTCGCACAGCTATATCACCAATCCACCAATCTTCACAGCGCAATGCTTACATAAGCACAGAGACAAATTTGCTATAGTTTTCGGTGTTGTTAAATTTTAAATGAATATGTCCCACTTTGTAGTCTTGTTTCTGATGAGAAATGGCATCTGACTGCTTGTTGTGCGTACGTCTGTGATGATCACTTGCTTTAAACATTTTATATTATTGAGGTAGTTAATGTTTTGTGTAATGCCAATGGGAGGATTAACTTCTTCCCTTGCCCTGTTTTTGCCTTCCTGGTTATGTTGTAGTCTGTGTGTCATTTCGGTTTTAAGTTCTAACGAAGTCTGAAGAATCGATCATTGATTTCCGATGTGAAGTTTGGCGAGACAGCTTTCATTTGAGACTTGATATGAGATTTGGCGTATTTCTTTTGTTGTGTATAGGAGTCGTTAGTTTCTGTACTCACTCGTTTTGTGGCATGATGTTCAGAAGAAGAAGATATATTAGAAATATCCTCATTCAACAATACACTCCAGCAGTAAGGGCTCAATAAACAGTGCTCCAGACAAATGTTTTGCGTTTTAGTATACAGATGTTATGTTGTAAATTAAATACATTTTTACTGCTAAGTCACGTGTTTATTACAAGCTACAGTCAGTGAATTCCAGAAGAGCTGTGGACATTTTGAGAAAAAATAAGAATACGAAACTGATGCCCAGGAAGAGAGGACAGTCTGGCCCCCGTTAATGTAATCCCTCTATGCAATGCCTCGGTTATGTATTATTCATACATCTCGCCAGGCCAAACCAGATGATGTTACGGAAAGCGTAATTACAAAAATATTAGCAGAGAGAAGTGTGGTACATTATAAAAGCAAAAGGGGGTAATTACCCCAGAGATATAGACAGAGAGCGAGAGAATATATTAATTATTCATTGGACATTAAAGTCTTCACTCTGTTTTGTGCTGAAAATCAACAGCCAAGTGCAGGATGCTCATTGCGGTGTAGCTGTGATGCTTCCACTTATTTTACTAAATAATTATAATCAACGTGACTTGCACGCAAACATTAAAACAGCCTAAAGCAATAAATTCTAACAAGGGACAATAATTTGTTTTGTTCCAGAAGGGCGAAGATGTTTGCTATTTTATCATACTAATATTTCAACACATTATGAAAGCATTAATGGCAGGATGTAGCTGCATCGTCAGTGTTACTTACATGTGAAACCTGTTGCTGTGGTTAAGTATGTGGTCTCAAATAAAAGTAAAGTTGATTGTGTGCCCAAGGAGGAGAAGAGCAGTGCAGTAGTTTACTGCTGGCCCTCACCAGCACAGCCATTCATGGTTTCGGGCCCAATTGGGAGTCATCATTGTAGTTGTGTTAAATTTCACAACTACTGTGGGGCTTCAACTTGGGGCCTCCGTTTCGACCAGAGAAGGGGGCTGGTCTTTCAAGATAGGTTTCCCTTCCCATGAAGAGGTCGCTTTATTTGAATTTTCACTATTCTAAATTATAATTATATGTAAAATATATACGTAAATTCTGTGAAGAAACTTCTTGCGGTTTTTCAGGGAGCAGATGGGAGCAGAAAGCCATCTTGCTAGCACAGGTATGTTGGTGATGCCTTTGTTATCTGGACACAAGAAACAGAATGATTACAAAAGTTTCCATAGCACCTCAGTAACATGCATATAAAAATCAAGTTCACAAAGGAAACAAGAGGATTTCTACCATTTCTCGACGTATTGGCGACCAAAAACCAGATAGTTCCTTGGGACATTCGGTATACAGTACACGAACTCATACCAACGTTTGCCTCCGTGCGAAGTCGCATAACATCCGATCCTGACTATGTTTATTGACCATGCGAAGCCAATATGTGACAAAGAAAGCTTTACTTGTGGAATTCTACATATGAGAAGCAATTTCAGAGAGGGTACAATGCCGTGGTCTTCAGGAGAGCCATGAATAAAGAACACAAGTTGACAGCAGAAAAACGGAGACCGACTGGGGTGACCTCATTTCCATTCCAAGTAAGAACTTCCTTCAAGTTCACCAGATTAGTGGAGAAACTTAATATGAATGCAATCCTAGCCCACGCCAAAAAGAGCTCTCGCATAATAAAGGCTTAGGGCTAAAATGTCTTTGAGGTCTATAGTGTTCCGCGTGAATGTGGAAAAGTGTATACAGAAAAGAGAGGCCACAAGGCGAAAGAACGGCTTCTGCGTTTGTATTGCGGCGTGCACCCTAAACACCGGAACAGTTGAGTGAGGTCAAAGTTGATTTCCTAGACAACGATCAACGTTTCCGCCATAGGACTAATATACATGCATACACGTCCATGGAAACATGCGGCTGGACACATAAGTTACGGCAGAACTAGAGGTGTTTCCGTGGTAATGCATAATAAGCAGGAGGTTATCACGTAAATGAAATACTATACTGTTCGGGGCGGTGTCTGCTACTCAGTACGCCAAGAACCTACCTCATGGAGATTACACCAGACATAACCAGATAAGATCAGACCAGATCGGAATTAAGACCAGAGACGGCCACATCAGCAGAGATCAGAACAGAAGCAAGAGAAGAACCGTCAGAAGTCTTCAGGTCGCAGAGGTTCAATGAGCATTAGAATGTGATCAATGTTCATAGTTACGAAGTGTTATAATTATCGTGTGTGATAACTCTCTGTAGTACCTTCTGGCGTATCTATCCAATAAGACAGCTCCGTCAAATCCGTAATCCATTAATTATTTGTCACGGAACCCCGCACATGTGACAGTATCAACAGGAGACATGGGCAGTGGCGAAACACAGTACTGAATCTGGTTGCTGGATCAGGTTCCAAGAGATCGAGGTACTAGCCAAAACATCGGACTTAAAGGACCGATTTGTCAAAGAAGCTACAGAAATGACACCACATCCGAATAATACCAACAGACAGAAAGGACTAAGACAGAAGAACACGGAACCCCAGTGCCACATTGCAAGGGCACCCCAACGCGCACATATCAGGAAAGTCCAAAGAAGACACACAAAGAAGAGCGTGCTACAAAGAAGACACAGAATAATTGACAAGAGGGACACCATGTTAAGCGACAAGATGATAAGTAAGAGTTGGATAGGTGACCGTACAATCTGACTCGGACCTCCTGCTATAGAATACGCCAGTATGATGAGGCATCAATTTTACAGACTATGTACGTAGTCGTATATATCTATGTCACTGACATGTTCAGTGACCTGAAAGGGATTGACTATGTATAATTTATGCTTGTAAATTTGTAAATATACGTATAAACATGATAGAAACATGTACAGCTGACCATGACCGCGATAAATGGGGGACACGCCCTCGTGGTGGAGATGGTGATCAACAGCGACAGACCGTAACTATCTTGACAGAAACTAGAATCTGGTCATGAAGCCAAATGGGGCTCGCTACCGAGATAGATTGACTGACTGAGTCACTGACTGACCGATTGTAACGTGAATTTGACTTTGACATTCAGCACATCTACTCTGATCATGGAAATGAAGGAGGTCTCTGAAATGTTGGTTTGTAACTCAGTACTGACAGGAATGATCTCCCGAGAAGATCTCAGCATAGAATATAGTCCATTGATTGGTCCAGATAAGTTTTTGTCTCTTTTTCATGGAAAAGATTAACTTAAATTTTAAATTTTATATGTGATCATCAAAAGCTCAGTTGAAATAGTGATTAGCTAATGACTCCACACTAGGAAGTAGAGACAGAGCTGGAGCAGGGATATTTGTTTTCGTCTCTGCGTACAATCACGCATTCTCCCATCCGATAGAAAACGAGATCTCTTTCTTCCAGATGTAAGGCGGCTGGATCCTGAAACTGATTATTCACTGCGAGACGGGTATGCTGATATTACACAGAAGTATTTACAGTTATCTGCCAAATGCATAAAGAATCAAGACTTCCCGAGCTTGGGAAATTGCAGACACATGTCTGAAACCATCGCTGTCAATTCGTGCGGTAATCGCATATTCCTTCGAGACATCCTCATGCAGGGACAGAATCTGAGGAAGCGCTAAGCCGATGACCCCGTACATCATTCTGGAGCTTGAAATTACTAAGGCCTGAGCAGTGCTCACTGGCCTCGATGTTCAAAGGAAGAATTTGTTGATTAGCGCCGGATGAACGTTCTCTGAACAGCCAGCTCTGTTTCGATTCTCGTGTAACTGCGTGTTGCACAATTCGAAAAGGTAAATTTGGAGCCACCAGGGCAATTCGTCTGAAAAAATATTTAAAACTTGAGTTCTTGCCACACAGGTAACTCATTGTGTCTTCATTATGCAGACCAGTCGTCCAGTCGTACCTGGGGCATAACTGCCGTTAACTGAGACAATCATACGGAATCTGAATCCCAAATGCACCGATTTTAACTTCATAGCAGTTGGTGCATGCAGTAACCGCTCTGTTTTACAGGGTTAAATTGTTAATAACTATTCATTTTTCTCAGTCTAAGGATGATTGTATGTTTATTATATTTTATCTTTATCTCCTTCTCTCAAACATATGATTACGTCTAATATAAAGCAAACAGTCGGTATATCGACTGGCTACGGGCTGGACGACCGAGGGGCGAGGTTTGAGTCCCTGTAGGGTCAGGAATTTTCCCTTCTCCGTGTCGTCCAGCCCGGCTATGGGGTTAACCCAACCTCCTAGCCAATGGGTACGTGGGGCTCTTTCCCCAGGTAAAGTTGACCACTCCCCTCCAGCTAGTGCCGAGGTCAGGAAAATATGGATCTATACACCCACTCCCCCATCAGCCTTCATGTCGTACTGCATAATTAGACAAGCACAGGGACAACTTTACTTGAAACACCCAGCGGCCTGCGTATGTACTTGCCGCACACCCTGTTGCTGGAGAGTAGCTATGAGAGTTTGTATTGGAATGCAGACTCCGAACGAGATCTCCAGTCATCCACATAGCTTACGTGGCCTGAATCAGAACTTCTTTCCCACTAATGAATGATGATCACAGCCTACCGTATTAGCTGGCCGCTTGCTTGTCTGTCTGATGGATACATACATCTCTTACAGTAGTTATCAAAGAGTTTTCATCATAAGCAAATCTTATTTCTGTAACTCTAGTCGTAACGTTTGCCGATTCGAAACCATCTTATTTATTGCACGTAATGAATCCGTACGTGCCACGCTGTGCGAGCCACTCACCCACCCACCCACTCGTCTGTGTACAGTCTGTTAGCGAAGTACAAGAACGGCTTGGGCTCGACCTTCACACTCAGCAAGTCACTGGTTCACTTCTCTGGCTGGAGAGCGGCTGTCCAGACTAAGACTTTGACTTGGCCACATAGTGGCCGACGTACCAAGTGGACTCACTCTCACTCTACACCAAAGGAAATAAAAACTTTTGACTCCCTCCTGAGTTTCGTCAGACATTACTTTAATAACACCTTCAGAAGGTCAAAAGTCCTTCCATTTACATGTTTCGTAATTCGTCTTCTCAGACCAGTTTGACTCAAGCAGTAACTGTTCTGAATTGGTACCTTCTTCGTGGCGTTTTTCAGGTAGTCCAGGAGAGTAAGCCGCGAGTATTTTGTCTCCAGTCCTGTCGACCTCACGAGAGCGAACACCTCTCTCCCCCCCTCCCTCCCTCTCTCTCTCCCCCTCTCTCTCTATATGTATATATATAAAGGTGTTCGCTATCGTGAGGTATGTATATATATAGTGACGTATCGACCCACTTCTAGGCAACGACTCGATAAACACGTTCCCGCGGAGACAGATTCTTGGTGAACAGCCGTTGCCGGGTAATGCGTAACACAATACGCGACAATAAAGGACATCTATTGTTGGGTATCGGACCAATAAACACGGGGCTATAACAATACGCGACAAAAATTTAAGGTGTTAATATGTGGCCCGTGCCGAGACTGCTAGGAAACTGTGTGGTACCACGCCTCTACAACAATAGAGGGGCTGTGTTTTCTGTGCTGCTTGGTCCGTGCCTAGGAAATATAAGAGAATAGAGGAGCTGTAGGAGTACAAAAGAGTACAAGGAGTCAGTCGTAGTGCGGGAATGAGAATTGAAGTCAGTTTCGGTAGGAGATAGCCACAGGAAGTGAGTAGCTGAAGAATTAGAAGTCGGCCTATGAAGACTTAGTGTGTGAATAGAAGATTTAGTCACAGGGAGACTGTTTTAAATCCGTTATCAGGATACGACTAGTGAAGACTGTAAAACCTAATGAGTATGTATTATTTTTTATTGCTAGTGGGGTGGTACTAAGTCCCTTGTACTGCGACCACTTCTGGTAATGCGTATGTAACGGTGAACTGTAAATTGTGTAAATCAGCAAAACGCTGTACTGCTTGTAAGTACGACTTGTGTGAATAACGTTTCAATAAATCCAATGCAGAACCCGTCATTATTAGTCACAGAACCCCGAACACGTGAGAATTATAAAAGGGCTTTTAACAGTGAGATGAAAGGTCAGAAATGACGCAATTATGGATCTCCATAGCAACGAACTTTTGAAACTTAACACACTTAATGAACGTTAAGTTGCGCAATAAGCCACTGTATGAGCGTCTTTTGCTTCTAGTAACGAATGACTTTCCTTGGAATCTGACAGCGTATAACCTGTGTTAACATTTTCAGTTTACCGTTGATATAAACGGGCCGTTCTCTAGTTCTTGTATGAACTTAGTTCTAAGAGAACATTATTTACAATTATCATAGGCTCTCTACATCTTCAGTTATGCCCCTTGTTTCATTAATACAACCATCCCCTTGGATCAGATGCCTTGAAAAGCTCTTAGTAGCTGAGCTCATCAAGAATTTCACCGTCTATTTTGGAACACAAGATTCATTACCGTGTTCACAGGAACCAGTTACTTATCTCTATCCTAAGCCACTCCCACTAAATTTCGTTAAGATCTGTTTTAATATTATCCTGCGCCTGGAATTTCGAACTAATCTCTATTGATTACAGCGGCCAAACTTTAAGAACTTCCATTAGTGCTATACGTGCACCTCATTCTTCTTGGTTTGATGACACCAGTACTATCTGATTAAGTGTACAAATTATGAAAATCTTTTTTATTGTGTCTCAATTGTACTGTATTTATGGCTTTTGTATTTGTATGACATCCTACAATCATTCTGACTTACTTTGGATCTACGGAATGTAATGTATCTATCTATGTATGTATGTATGTATGTATGAAACTCGCCTTTATGTAATTCCCCCTATTCCCCTTCTATCCTCTCTCTTCCTCTCTCATATCCAAGTATTTACTCCTAATTCCTTCAGTTTATATTCTTTCCTTAATGTAGGATACACGCTTAATACAAAGAGTAAAGATGTCACTGTACTCATCAAATTACCTTGCCATGAAGGTGCATGGGGGAGTGGAGGTATATTTTCACCGCTTTATTATCATCGGCTTGAGATGTAGGTGGGTAGTCAGTTTCGCTCCCTGGGCAGCAGCCGCTGGAACCTTCTGGATGGACTCTAGAGCCAATTTTGAGGGGGTGGAGAAGAGAGGAGTAAGTATCACTGTGATACCCGGTTATCCGACCCGTAGCCTAGTCACGGTACCATACAAAACAATAGGTAATATTGTAGCTCTTGTTCCACTAATATATCGCAGAGCCTCTAAAATAATTATGAAGTCAGCAAGAGGATTTTTTTATTTAATTCTGTAAAAGTATCCTTATCTTCCTACCGTCACCTTAAAATCAAAGCGTAGAACAAATTTCTTATTCAACTTGTCCTTAACCACTAGGTATATCTGCAGAATGTAACTAAACACTTTGTTTTAATTTCACCCAGGACTTCGCCGTCATTACGTCAGATGACACGCATAATCCAGCAACAACAGTAGTACCTGATATATCATACTTGAAACCACTCGTTACCGAATTGTGTTGAAATTACCCCTGAATTACCTGCTCCTTGATTCTCCGTTATTACAATCGCCTTCACGCTGTCTCGCCCACCACTGTTTGGGACCACTAATGATGTGTAATAACACGCTATGCCCAAATTCAAGCAGACTTGACGGCCTGCTTTCCTGTACGTGGAGGCAATCCGACAGCAGATGGAGGTGAGTGGCCGCCACCAGCCGGCAGCCTTGCTTCCAGCAAGCATTGCCACTGATAGCAAAGTTGCAAAGCGGTAACGCTTTATGCTTCTGTTCAGGAGAAGTTCAGTTATGTTATCAGCCGGGATACCGGATTTCTCGACTGAAGTTCGTCCTAGTTTTCCTCATTACATCCAGACAGACGCTGGAGTCATATCTCGATTTGGCCGCGAATGTTTCCTTTCAGTTCACTCTTCACCAGTCATTCTCCCCTTCAGTGCGTATATGCTGAGATGCTGACAGCATCGTAAAACAAGTCACAAACGAATCAGGTTTTGGTCTCATGGGCCGTGCACCGTATATGTTGATACCACCATTCTGGCTGAGCATGCCGACGGCTCCTCGAGGACCGAGGTGTCAAGACCACAAGATTTCACAACCCAAAAGACCATATCTGAACAGTCAGCGCCCTGGAAGGTCAGGACGTATGATAAGGCGCCTTTCGTCCGTACTGTGGCCGCCGGATTCCCACTGAGGCGGCCGCGGTTCAAGCCTAGGTCAGGTGTAGTGAGGTTTGTGGTTGAAGTAGCACTGGGACAGTTTTTCTCCATGTACTTCCGTTTCTCCTGCCAACTATCATTCCAACGATTGCTCCGTACCTATTCATCATCCGGAGTTGGCACAGTGTCCCACTAGTGGCCGGCCTAGCGACTCGTCTCACCCCACCGCATGCAATATAAAAAGGCGCCTTTCATTTCGAGTGTTGGTATTTCGTAAAAGATTAGGTTTTCGGTGTCTTAATTGTGCGTGTGCATGCATACGCGAGCGATGGGTGAGTTTACGACTGATTTGTACCCCTCCCCTTTCCTAATAGTTTTAATGAGTTTACTAGTTGTAAATGAAATTGTTGTGAAGATCATGTCTTTTTAATTCACCTGTACATTCCTTCAATACACGAAATTAAAGAGAAATTCTGAAGCGCTTATGTTAATCTGCATGGTTCATCGGCGCATTTAGACTTGGTAATGGGTTTCACATTAACAATTTCTGACAGAGGTTTAAAATTCATCTGCCGCAGTTCAATATAAACCGCATTTTACATGAATTTAAAATTTCTAAAAAATATGACTGTACAAACATAGGCATATAACAAACCATGGAGACTTCATTAATATCTATAAATCATATTCTATATATTTTATTTCAGATTAGCGTCCATTTATCTACAATCCGTCTAAAGTAAAATAAAGACAACACCACACGTTGAGGAGGAAACACAAACGAAGAGAAAATAACCAACGCGAGGAACAAGCTGCCAAGGAAAACATATTTTACGGAAATTACGACACCTTGAGTGAAGCAAAACAATAAGTAACAAATTATAAAAGAATTTTATATTATTTTAATTAAAAAGAAGACTACAGCATGTGGTTTTTTTAAATGAATTGGAACAGTGAAACAGTGTAGTAGTTTCGACACAATCTTAATTGAATATCTGTAAAAACACCTGAAGATGGCAGTTTGAGGCCGAAACGTGTAGTGTTTGAGAGTGTATCGAAGTGTAAAATAAAAAGTGTTTCCATTTAGACGGATTATAGACAAATGGACGCTAATGTGAACAATTGAAACAGGATGCTGAAATACAGAATCATTTTATTTCGGATGATATACACTTACAGTATAACAATAATATGTGCTTCTTATGAGATGTTTAAGCTTCATACATTTTTATTGTGGAAAGTAGATGAACATTAATGGTAACCTTCATGCTCCGGCCGCTTTATCTCCCTTTGGTCCATTGTCCGTGAAACTGGATGGGTCCCAGAGCTGATCCCAGTCTAATCGAGAAAACTGAATGCTGTAAAACTGAACGATTATCTACCAGCCCGCAACTAGGAAATCCACGGAATGCGGTATCACGGCTAATATACAGGTATGTATGTCCACATTAACGAAATGTGTACCGAATTTAAACAGTGACATTTACAATTTTTAGTTTTACATTACATAATATTGCCACGTATTTGGACGTGTGCGTGAATTATAGACGGGTTGTAGCTTGTTACTACACTTCGCAAACCACTATATCACACACTGTGTCTTGTCTATCACCTTCGACTGCCGTCTCAAGAGACTACCTCAATTCCCTCTTTGCCGTTTGAGGTCCTCGTTATGTAGCCTCGGGGCGGACTCACAGAACACACCGTCTTCCAGCAGTAGCTCCATTTGTGGGCGTTGTCGCAGAAAAATGTATGCCGGGAAATTGCCTAGCAATGTAAGTCTCCTCTGGCTCCACTATTCCTACTTGCAGGCGTCATGTCACAGTATTTTGTTATTATTTACATATTTAGTTGTTAACTATTTGTGGACGAAAGAAAGTAGGCACCATATTTTCTTCTGTGTGCATCTTGTTTCTGTCACGTCTATGTTTCCTGAGCCACAAATTAGGAATGTCATCGCAGGAAATAAGATTTTTCAGGGTACGTCGTCGTCATCATCATCATCATCATCATCATCATCATCATCATCATCATCATCAGACAGTGATATAGATTGTTTTGCAGATTTGATTGGAACTAAAATCACCATACTCAAGAGCTCGTTATGTACGACTTTCCTTCCGTGTGTATAATGTAGCATTAACTATGTTTTAGACGAAGTTATACGAAGGAGAATAACACTGAGGCTCCTGCTTAGTGCATAAGGTTCCATGTCTGCTTGTAGCGAGCCGTACATCTCGTTACGTTACCATTTGATTGGAACGCCGTTGTCCGAGAGGGATCCATTCGACGAATAATACAAGTGAGATGCCAGTAGCCCCCTCATTATATTATACTGACGTCTCCAGCTACCATCTTGCCAAGTTTCATTAGAACATAAGTGGCGTATGAGTATAAACCGCTGTAATCTGAAAAAAAAAGACGAGTGTTTCAGGAATCCATCATTTTGGAATCGAAACCTGAACTAAAAAAATATATTTTCCTGTGATGTACCTCGTAATGAATCCGACCAGTCACATCCAAGTCTATAATTTTCTTATATAATATGAACATTCATTCCGTTGTGGAATGAAACTTGTGTATCGCGGACATAGAGGATTTATTTCGTTTTGGTTATTGGTAGATGAGCCGCAATGGTCAGTTGTAGATGGAACTTTCCGATAGTGAGTTGTAAGACTGAAACCCACGGGTGTAATAATAGAAATCAAAGTACGGTATTGTAAAGTGTTCTCCAGACAGTTTACTTTTGTGCGAACAAGATTGAGTGGTAATCATATTGAGGGAGGCTGTGCGTGACGAGGGAATCAACAGATAGAAATGTGACTGAATTGATTTCTGACAGTTTACAGGACATGCTGGTACTCGTTCTACAGTCCCACTAAGACATTTGGCAAGAAACGGGACAAGAAGGCTGGAGACTTAAACCGTTATGAACCAAGACAGATCCCTGTGCTTGTAAGCAGTGGTGAGGACTGGATTTAAGGCAAAATACAAATTAAGCAAATTCAGAGGAAGAATTTCCCAGCATTTTATGGAACCCGAAGGTTCAATACCGTGTTCACAAGAACCTTCCACTGGTCCCTATCCTGAGCCAGATAAATCCAGTCAATACCATCCCATCCTGTCTCTCTAAGATCCAGTTTAATATTATCCGCCCACCTACGCCTTGGTCTTCCCAGTGGTCTCTTTCCTTCTGGCTTTCTCACCAATCTCCTATACACATTCCTCGTCTCCCCCATTCGTGCTACATGCCCTGCCCACCTCATCCTACTTGACTTGATCATTCTGATTACACTTGGAGAAGAGTACAAGTTATGAAGCTCCTCATTATGCAGTTTTCTCCAACCTCCTGTCACTTCATCTCTCTTCGGTCCAAATATTCTCCTCAACACCCTGTTCTCAAATACCCTCAGTCTATGTTCCTCCCTTAATGTCAGAGACCAAATTTCACACCCATACAGAATCACAGGCAAAATTATAGTTTTGTATATACTAATTTTTATGCTTTTGGACAGCAGACGAGATGAAAAAAGGTTCTGGACTGAATGATAGCAAACATTACCAGAGTTCAGTCTCCTCTTAATTTCCTCCTGAATTAGGTTTCGATCTGTTATCGTTGTTAAACTCAGAGGAAGGAATATTAATAATAATAATAATAATAATAATAATAATAATAATACATGTCTTACAATTGTTGTCAACAGCAGGAGCAACATGCCAGCAACGCAGAACGAAACTACAAATATAACAAGCAAATATAAACAGACATTAATGGAGACAAGGCACAGAAGAACAAAACAATTACAAATAAGACTATAATAGGCACCGAGAGATAAAATGTCATGATGTTCAGTGTTTCATGGAGCTTTCAATATTTCAGACTATACAGCGTCGGATGATGGGATGATTGGTGAATAATGGATTGAAAGGGATTTGGAAGGGGGAAGTCATGGCCTAATAGAGGTAGTCTTCCGGCATTTATCTGAAGGAACTGAGTAAAATCACGGAAATTCTCAGACATTCTGGCCGACATTCGAATGGAGCATCTCCTGAACACAAGCATAGATGGCACCGAATATATATTAATAGTGAGATAATGTTTATAATAACTTATTTATTTCGCAGGCTAACTAAACAGCTACAGGAGGCAATTACACAGTCAGAAGGAACAGATAAAACTAATAATAAGAAAGCAATGGGGCAATTACATGCTTACCTGATTTTGAAGTTCCATGAAAAATTAGTCTGGATCTATGAGACATGAAGTAACAGAGGCATGAGGAATTTCGTACTTTGCAGTTATTACAAAATACTTTTAGGGTAATTAGGACAAGGAGGATATCGATGCTTGATTCGGACTCAAACGCATGGTAGTACAGTACAAAACTTTTCACTTTAACGATACGGCTATCTTTATTCCCGGCAAACCGCTAAAATCTTTTCCTGAAAGTCAGTTGTCCTAACGAAAATTGATGTCGCCCTGACATGCATCTGTGCGAAAACTGACATTGATGGGTTCGATACTTGCTCTACACTTTTAAATTGGTAATTAATTTTCCGTTTATTGTTGCTTTCTTATTTTATTAACAAGATATATCTATGGAATAGAACATAAAATAGGTCAGAGCATGTTTTAAGTAGTTGTGTGTTCAAATGCCACACCCAGTGCTACCTAGTGGGCACATAGTAAAACACTGTCGAACACACAACGCCTGGAAGCGAATGTATTAGATAATAAATATGTTAAAATTATTAATATTTAATTTATTACTTGATTTAAATATTAATAAATTTTAATATGTTTAATATGTTATTTTGTCCAAGTAGGAATTTCATAATTGTTTTCAAGTCTATGCAAACGATTTCACTTACTGTTACCTGTTATAATGTTTTTAATATAGAACATAATAGTCTTCCATAGCAATGGCCTTGCAACACACCAGTTTCTCTGAAAACCTTCTGAGGCATCACCAATCACAAAAATGTACACAGTAAAAACTACCAGTATAATGACCACCTGAACACTCGCATTGAAGAAACCGTCGAATTATCACGTATTCCATATACATGAAACATACCTCAAGCAACAGAAAATGGCAGACGATTTACTCTCTTACATTGAAGATGCAGGCAGCACGTTCCTCCGAAACATCGGTGACAATCTTCCCGACTTTTGGCGTCTTATTCCTAAACAGTATTCTCCTTAGCTACCGCCATAAGTGCTTCAGATGTCCAGACCTGGCTCTAGCTACCACCATAAGTGCTTCAGATGTCCAGACCTGGCTCTAGCTACCGCCATAAGTGCTTCAGATGTCCAGACCTGGCTCTAGCTACCGCCATAAGTGCTTCAGATGTCCAGACCTGGCTCCTACTGCTTACTGATACCTGTTCTACACAATGGATGCCTTCTTCATATGACGTATTTTCCCGTCAGCAGACGTGAAAGAGGCAACTTGGTGTCACTGAGGCGGTCAGAGAAAATGGCCTGCATCAGAGCGTTCAGCAATAACACGCCATTTGCAGAAATATTGGCAAGAGAAATGGAACGGTGAGTTGTGAAATTGGTGTTGAAAATAGGTAAGTTCTGACGGGCAAATCTTGACGCACTTCCTCACTTCTCATCCTTGCTCTCTTCATGGGCATGTTTCCTTTGGTTCCCACAGTAATCTTTTCTTTGAGTTTCCACATGCAGAATATGCTATCCACGCGTGTGTACCTTGTATATCTTCATACTCTGCAGTTTCCATATGGTGACCGGTGTTTTCTGAGCTTCAGTCGTTCAGTGTAGCCAGATCCCTCTGCGTCCCGTTCTGTTGATACGTAAGCATGCCTCAGTAACTGTTTTTTAATTCGCTTAGTGGCGGGTGGAGTCCAACTGGGTCCACTCGGCACGGCGGC
>NW_019733839.1:247550-249284 GCF_002891405.2 Cryptotermes secundus | reverse complement strand
ACAATAAAGGACACACTACACACAATGAAAAAGTAGTAAAGCTATCCCTGTACCAGGCCGTGAAGGCCCATAGGGTTTTGAGACGTTGAGGGTCCCACATTATCTAGACAATCGGCTCAAAGAAGACGGTAAAGTTGTCAGCCTTACGCCCCAGCCGAGCTTTACTCCCCAGGAATATTATTTAATTAATTCCTGGTACTCATTTCTGTTAGAGGTGAGTCGACCCCAGGGCCGTAGTGCGGCCGGAAGGATTAGGTAAACTGAAAAAAATCTAATGGCCTCATCGGGTCTTCAACCCGCGACCTTCCGGCTTGTACCTGAACTAACTACGTTACCGCGTGCCCTACACACAATGAATACAATGCAAATACAATTACAACTACAATTAAGAAAATTAATATTACAAAAAAAAATATCCTATACACTAAACTTATAGGCAGTTTTGTCTGTGTGCTTAACAGGAGCTCCCTAGAGACATGAAGGAGAACAGATGCACAGTTTCATCCATTTGTGACCTGGAAAGTATATAGAGACGATGCTTAGTTTCACAGTTCCGCTCTTTAATCCCGGGAAAATAGTTCCCGATATACCTGTCTGTTAATACTTTGGTCCAACCTTACGAAAGAAAAGTCAGTGACAACGGCGTCACCGTTATGAGGACTTTAATTCCAATTGTTTGTTGAAAACGGGATCTAGTAACTTTCGATTTATGGCGCAACGATCTGCTTCAAGACCTGATGATACTATACACTCAGCTGGTTTAGACCGATGATTTCTATTCTGTAGCAAGCCGGTTTGGACGTTTAGGCTAAGCGGGAACCTAACTCCGGTCGTCTAGCCTGCAGCCAGTGACATTACTCGTTTTGCTATTCCGTCTCAGTTGAGACTGTAATTCGGTAAGCGTGCGTAAAAGAATTCAAATTGCTTACAACATAACCAACCATGAAGATCTTGCAACCCGTCAGAGAATTTATACCCTTGCGAAATTGCATTCCTGTTATGACGTTATTGAAATTCTGGTGTTCGTTTTCCTCATTCTCAAGGCATATCTACTTCGTGTATTATTTTTAAGCCCGTGGCACTTCGTATGCGAGACCAAATAATAATGCATAAGGCTGGTCCGTGCTTGCAGAGATCATGCCTGCTGTAGCTGTCGGTCAGCGAACCAATGGGGCAGCCAATTATGAAGCAGCCCTCTGTCGGGAAAACCAGTAGCATGATGCCTACAATCGCATTTATTGCCTCATGATGTACGATGTAGCTGCTCTCTTATTCGTTTGGTCTCTCCTTTAGAATTATATTCCGGGAAATATTGGTGCCACACGTCATGATATGCTATTTCATAACATTAAACTGTGGTAACGAGGCTCCTTTGAGTTGAAAGTATCTATCTATCTATCTATCTATCTATCTATCTATCTATCTATCTATCTATCTATCTATCTACTATCTATCTATCTATCTACCTACCTATCTATCTATCTATCTATATACCTACCTACCTATCTATCTATCTATCTATATCTATCTATCTATATCTATTTATCTATCTATCTATCTATCACTGGCTGCACAAACACATACTTGGAAAAATTGAAGAGGGACGAATTATACTCAACAAGCAGATCTAATACTACTGTATACATCAACGGCACGTAAAATTCAATAAACAATTAAATGTATGTTATTTTATCTTAATCACCTCCATTTTCATGTTGTGCTGTAAGAATTATT
>NW_019733839.1:246042-247210 GCF_002891405.2 Cryptotermes secundus | reverse complement strand
AAAATATTTTATTCATAATTAGTAATAGAGGATGTTCTACTCCTGAAATAATATTCCAAGAAAATTATTTTTTCTATAATTTCTGTCTGAAAATTGTGCTGCGGCCTATACACGCACGCGGCCTACACATGCCTAAATACGGTATATTCAAACAGCTTACCAGGTGTACTCTGTGTAAGTCCTCATATTAAATAAACTCCGGCCAGCTCAAGCTTACAACCATTTCAGAAGTCCTGAATTTAAAGGTTAAATAGCTGAGTAATATCAAGGGTGGCCGGTGGTCTAGAGGTAAGGTGTATGGTTTAGAAGTCATGTGGTTCGAAGACATGACTATTTTTTGTGAAAAAAAAAAAAATGTAAGAAATTTGTGCATGTAAGAAGCAAGTGGTACTATATGAGGAAGGTGAAGGTAAGAAATTTGTATAGATCTGGTGGTACGTGGGTAAGACATTGGCGTAGAATTTGGAAGGTACCGGGTTCTAGACCACGGTGTCTTTTGTCAATAGAAATTGAAAAGTGAATAAATAAATACGATTTTTCTGCAGCTATAAACCAAGTCGTAGAATATGAGGAGGATCGCAGAAAGTTGCAGCATAGATGTTCTGGTGGTCAAGAGGTAAGGCACCGGCGTTGTAAATGAAAGGTCCGTGGTTCGAAAACACAAGAATTTTTGTAATGAGATTTTTATGGAATTATATAGCGAGATGTAACATAAGAGGAAGATTAAAGGTAAAAAATTTCCGTGGCGTTGGTGGCCAATTGGTAAAACACCGGCATAGTGAAAGGAGATTCGAGACTAAGTATAGTTTTGTGATGTATAAAGTTAATTGATTTTTCTGGAATTATAACCGAAGATGTAGCTTAAGAGGAAGATAAAAGAAAGTAAATTTCAGAGGTGCTGGTGGTTTAGGGGTAAGACACCAGCTTAGTGTTCAGAAGGGCCCTGGTTCAAAACCCGTAGGATTTTTGTGGAAAAAATGAAAAGAAAAAAACCAACAGCAGTGCAAGAAGTGAAGAGATAGAGATAAGAAGGGGGCGAGGGAGGGTATATTTTTGCTTTTTTTTTTTGCGGCCGCTCATTAAGACACTCAACCTAAGCGGGTTTTATTAAAATCCACATGGGATCAAAAAGAAAAAAATTTGGGCCCACCGTCCGCCCACCAACCAC
>NW_019733839.1:244330-245679 GCF_002891405.2 Cryptotermes secundus | reverse complement strand
ATATGAATATGAACACTATGCAAGCGTGCGACTTAGCTCTCACTCTCTCTTGGGGTCATGCAGAAAGTTAATAAATTGAGATGACGCCAAATAAGCGAGCGTTAACAAGAAAATATTTAAAACTGCAGCGCCATCTGTTGAAGAGAACTCCACAAGTGATTAATTTTCTGCGTGATTATAAGGGTGGGTGAGGGTGGAGCCCCCACGCTTCAATCCTCAGTACCTCCTGCCATACCCTGTAAAATGAATTCTTCAGAGTAACGGTTTGCACAGCCCAATAAGATACTAAGATGCTACATGTTAAGTACACTTCGTGGCTTTCCATGAGGTTTAAGTCCACAGATGGCGCTACAGTTATTTTATAACTGTGGGTAGGGTAGGGTAGGGCAGGACTGAAGCGTGGGGGCTCCACCCTCATCCACCCTTATGATCACGCAGAAAGTTAATCACTTGTGGAGTTCTCTTCAACAGATGGCGCTGCAGTTTTAAATATTTTCTTGTTAACTCTCGCTTATTTGGCGTGATCTCAATTTATTAACTTTCTGCATGACCCCAAGAGAGAGTGAGAGCTAAGTCGCATGCTTGCATAGTGTTCATATTCATATGAAATAAAAAGTAGCGCCATCTGTTGTACATGACTCCACAGCGGGCGATGTACTGGGACCGCTTCCATAGTATTCATATGAAATAACAAAAAGCGCCATCTGTTGAACATTACTCCACAGATGGCGAACCATGGGACCGCTTCCATGGTATTCATATGAAATAATAAAAACCGCCATCTGTTGAACATTACTCGACAGATGGCAAAGCATGGGACTGTACCCACGACCGCTCTTGATGTCACGCAGAAAGTTAATTACTTGAGACCAAGAATAATCCGCGAGAGTTAAGGAAATGTGAAATAACACTGCAGCACCATCTGTTGAACAGATGTTGCTGTAATGTTCAACAGATGGCGCTGCAGGTTAAAATATTTCCTTGTTAACTCTCGCTGATTTATCATTGTCTCGAGAAATTAACTTTCTGCGTGATTATAAGGGTGGGTGAGGGTGGGGTCCCACGCTTCGATCCTCAGTACCTCCTGCTCTACCCTATAGAATGAGTTCTTCAGAGGAGCGGTTTGCACAGCCCAATGAGGTACTAAAATGCTATATTTTAACTACACTTCGTGGCTTTCCATGAGGTTTTAGTCAACAGAATGCGCTGCGGTTATATTGCATTTTCTTGCTAACGCTCGCTCATAGAACTTGGTCTCAAATGAATAAGTTCAAGTCACCCCCTAAGGGCGGGTGGTTGGTGGGCGGACGGTGGGCCCAAATTTTTTTCTTTTTTGATCCCTGTGGATT
>NW_019733839.1:175739-244103 GCF_002891405.2 Cryptotermes secundus | reverse complement strand
TTTTTTCTTTTCATTTTTTCCACAAAAATCCTACGGGTTTTGAACCAGGGCCCTTCTGAACACTAAGCTGGTGTCTTACCCCTAAACCACCAGCACCTCTGAAATTTACTTTCTTTTATCTTCCTCTTAAGCTACATCTTCGGTTATAATTCCAGAAAAATCAATTAACTTTATACATCACAAAACTATACTTAGTCTCGAATCTCCTTTCACTATGCCGGTGTTTTACCAATTGGCCACCAACGCCACGGAAATTTTTTACCTTTAATCTTCCTCTTATGTTACATCTCGCTATATAATTCCATAAAAATCTCATTACAAAAATTCTTGTGTTTTCGAACCACGTACCTTTCATTTACAACGCCGGTGCCTTACCTCTTGACCACCAGAACATCTATGCTGCAACTTTCTGCGATCCTCCTCATATTCTACGACTTGGTTTATAGCTGCAGAAAAATCGTATTTATTTATTCACTTTTCAATTTCTATTGACAAAAGACACCGTGGTCTAGAACCCGGTACCTTCCCAATTCTACGCCAATGTCTTACCCACGTACCACCAGATCTATACAAATTTCTTACCTTCACCTTCCTCATATAGTACCACTTGCTTCTTACATGCACAAATTTCTTACATTCTTTTTTTTTTCACAAAAAATAGTCATGTCTTCGAACCACATGACTTCTAAACCATACACCTTACCTCTAGACCACCGGCCACCCTTGATATTACTCAGCTATTTAACCTTTAAACTCCGCACTTCTGAAATGGTTGTAAGCTTGAGCTGGCCGGAGTCTATTTAAATGCCCGCTGGTACTCTGCGTTTAAATGTCCGTTCCTGTTAGGGCGTTTAAACAATTTAAGCATTGTGTTTAACCTTTAACGTCCTGTCGTATCCCGAGCTGAAGGTCTTGGGCCCTTGACCAGGCAGCTGGAATACTCGCCTACAGATGAGCCGAGCGGATGCTGATCTGCTCAGGTTGCCGTGGAGCGCTGGATAAGGCGTTGCTTAAGAGTGATTTAGCTCAAAGAACAATCCTCGGTGGTTGGTGGATAAAGACTATTTATTTAAAGGTCCACGAATCCAAACTCCTTTGCCGAGACATAGGAACACCCAAGGCAAGCGATCTGCGTAGCAACGTGATCTCTCAGGGTAAGTGTGAAAAATGAAGAGTTCCCCTTCCGCTTTGTTTGCAGGAATATATATAGGCTTCTACATTGAAGCCTCCCCCTGAAATGACGTAGATAGCGTCCTTACGTACTCTTTGTCTCGGCATTACAAGAAACACCTGTATAAACTAAGCTAGACTAAGCTGGTCTGTGTCACTCACTCCCTATTAGGGTCGCCATACATATACAACTTCCCTTGGCTCCCTCTCGGATAAACACATAAATCTCCTTAACTAATTACTCTGAACTGTCAGAGATTTTTACTATGTGGTTCACAACCCTGGATGCGACAGTCCGAAGTGCCCATTTGTGCCAGTGATCAGTACAGTCGTCGTGGCCCGCTAGTAGAAGCGCATGCACAGTCCTAAATATTTATTTTTATGTGTAGTAATTTCCAGACTGACTTGAGTAAAGCCCTAATATATTAATTGAAATGATACCTAAGTGAACAACAGCAAAAGAGAATATACGTATGAGTTATGCCCAAACTCATCCACGAGCCAGTATTTTTATTGCAGATTCTGCAGATTAATGTGTTAAAAATATATAGTAAAATTCAATGTACATACCTTTTTTGTTGTTATCTGCTTGATGTATATATAGGCTGAAATTAAACTACAGAATTCGCTGTCACTATGAACGCACAGAAAACAGATCGCACTCTGTATCTAACACACGATACAACTGTCTTTTCAAGACCCTAGAAAGGACAATAATCTCTTCCAGCTATAACGGAAGGGACCCCTCTAGCTTTCTCTTGAATAGCCATTCTTTCATTCTTCTGTCCTTTAGTCGAAATATTCGAAAATCCGAAGGGTGTAAGCAGTGCTAGCGGAAGACCAAATTATTTTATTGCTTCCATTTTTTTATGACACCAGGGACCGCTAAACTTGTCAAGTGTTACAAACAGAAATTAATTTATAATGCAGAACAACTCTGTGAAGAACTGGGAAACAATTTTTGCAGTACGCATGAAAACTAAAAGAAAAAATTGAAAATAGTGTGTAACCCTTTGTATAAAAATGTTCAAATCTCCCGTTACAATATGTGACACTATGTTCTTTCCTGATACAAACCAGGTCAATTCCATCCATTTATCATAAAGATTGAGTTAGATACAGCATTTTTAAACATTCCTACTGGAAAGAGATGTACAGTATTGTAATGGTCCATTTTCTATCTTTGTACTTATTTGCCGGCTTCGGTAGACCACTTGACTCTTATCAGGATCGTGTTACGGTAATAACTGAGGCAACGGGTACCGTGTGCAAAATGATCATGGAACTGAAAATTAGAGGCCAGGGCCCAAGGGGACTGTAGAGGCAGGGAGAGAAAAAAAAATCCGGTCTTCATAATAAAGAGCCGTACGTAATCCCCCCCCCAAGAGAATTGTACACCCTTTCCATATTCCACTCCATTAACGTCTATTCGGACTTTATTGCGTCCCATTTCAGTTTTCGTTTGATATGCTTCGAGGGTGAAAACAGAGATTTGTGACAAAATGTTTCCATACTTCTTCGATTATAAATCCTAGATCATGTGCATTGAAGTCATAGAACAATTAAAAAATTGCGCCTTGTCTGTGTCAAATATGTACATATAAAATAAGCATTTGAAAATTATTTTGCTCCTTTGTAGCCAATTACAGGGCATGCAACAAACACACGCCCGAGACAGGATCGTGTTGGCCATATTTGTATGAATAAAGTGTTGTCATTAATTTCAGTTGAGTATTTATGGAAGAATATTTGTCTGTACGGACAAGATGTGAGTTCAAATTCATACTTACATGTAACGAGTCGAGTGTCGGTAGATTTGCTGTTTCGAGGTGGTTCATTTCATTCTCCAGAGCTAATTATCTCTGCGCAGGAAGTGTTTATCTACTCTCGCCATCATCTCATGGCAGATGCTCATTATAGTCAGCTCCACTGGTTGCACTGCCACCGCCGCATTCTTTCAAAAATAATATCTTTTGTTGAAAGTTTCATGCAAATCGTATGCTAGAACAACGGGAGTTGGTGTGGCTGTCAGTGTACTGGCTAGGTAACGGACTGGAGAGCCTGAGAATCGGGATTCGATTCCTGTCTGAGTCGGTGATTTCTTTCTTTCTTACCTTAATATTATTTGCTGGAGAATGGAAAGAAATATGTGCTTCTCATTATGCTGTTTTGTACATGGTCTATCACTTTCTGCCCCCTTTTTTTATTGCTAGTGGGGTGGGACTAAGTCCCTTGTACTGCGGCCACTTCTGGCCTATTGTACCAGCCCCAGATGATAGGTGAGGGTGATTGTGGAGCAATTGGTGGAATGAAGATTGGCAGGGGAAACCGAAGTACTCGGAGGGAACCTACCCCAGCGCCACTTTGTCCACCACAAATCCCACTTGACCAGACCCGGGATCGACCCCGGGCTGCCGCGGTGGGAAGCCAGCGACTAACCGCTTGAGCTATGGCACGGCCCTCCTGCCCCTTAGGTTAAGATATTCTCCTCATCAGCCTGTTCTCAGACACTTTAACATATTCCCTCATTAGGTTTCTGTGTCATGTCTGATGAGTAACTTTGTCTCGACTTCTACGCCTTCAATTTTCCCCTCTTAGGACGACAGATCAGGTTTCATGCCTACATAAAACAAAGTGTAGAACACCAATGTTCACGTTTTTAGGATTTTAAAAATGATCAATCAATAATAACATTAAACAGATTGTTTACTGCCTTGAAGATGTTATGCCATATAGTCTGGCAGGTATATACTAATATTTTGGAGGAATGTCCTGCCTCTATCTTCAGGGTTCATCTCCGGCCCTGAAGTTGGGGATGGTGATCCTCCGAAACATCTATAAGCATCAAGCAAACTAGCTACATCCCAGAAGGCAATAATCTCCCATAACAGTCGTGATAATTTCAAATCTCACGCTGTACTTAATAGGACTATTTAATACTGTTATATCAAACAGTTCTGTTAGTTTTAGGGGTCAGGAACAAAACTGCATACGTGTAGCTGTTGTACTTTAAATAATATTTGCAGGAAAGAACATGTAGTGCTTACCCTGAAAGGTAGTGTTCTAGTTACCTGATTATAATTCTCTCGTCGCATGAAAGTCAAATTTCAGCGCGAATTCTCTTTTGTGTTTTACCAATAGATTCTATCTGAGAGATAAAAATATATGCACTGAATTTTGGAGGTCCCTATACCTAGTGTTATCTACGGCATTGTACGTTGTCGAGAGAACGGAGACCAACCAATTAGGATGCCGTGACTTGTCCTTAATGAACTTGTGGTCGACTCTTAAGTCACTGAATCTGTAACCAGTAGCCAACAGGATTTATTGCCTAAGTTTTAATTTTTGAAAACTGGTCTCGTCTTGTCGAGTCTCATTCAGTGTAGATAAACGTACTATCACTTATCTGAAACCGCATATATTTCAGATATTGTGTAATGGTTCAGATGTTGTAGAGGACAGTTCTGCCTTGCCACGCTGCCCATTATAACTCTTTCAGGTCAGTATTTAAAAACTTAGGTATGGGTTCGACTCAGTTCTGTAATTTGCATGGTAAACACATTTTTCCAGTTTAAGCTGAGTAGAACGTTTTTAGTAATGGAGCCATCAACACTTTCTTGAGCAGTGTAATTGATTTGTGAAAGTATGAAGTAATACGTGTTTTAATATTAAACTTTCAGAAATACTGCCACTTCATTGTTCTTCAGCAAAACGTAGCTAATAAAGTTGTAAAATTATGTAGGGATATACCACACACCACACCAACTGGCTCTACAGCCCTTTGTGGGCCTTGGCCTCCTGCACCAACAGCCTCCAAGCATCTCAGTTCATCTCAGTGGATCTCCAATCTTTAACTTTCAATATCCTAAGGTCTTCTCGGACATCATCAAACCATCTCAGTTTTGGTCTACCTCTTACTCTTTTAGTGTAGATCTCATACAAGATTTTCCGTGGCATTCTGTTAGCATCCATTCTTTCTACATGTCTCGCCAGTCGGTTCTTCTTGCCTTTATAAATCTAACTGTATCGTCTTTCTTCAATATCTCATCTATTTCTTCATTGTTTCTAATTCTCCACTGTTCTTCTTGTTTCATTGGCCAATATCTTTTCCAAATACGTGTAATTTGTCTTTCTTATGTAGGGATATGGTAAGTCTATAAATTTACCAATTATTATCTTCGCTTCATCTACGATGTTTGTATGTATGTACTACTATGTATGTGTAAAGGTGGGCCAAGTAATTTGTCCCTTGTATCGCGACCATCACTGATCTATTTTGCTTCCCTTTGATTAATCCTTTATTAATCCTATACTCAGGATGAAATATAGGACACTATTTATGGGGACGTCATAACAGTCACTTGGTTCAATGAAGTACTGGTCCAGGTGACGAAATCTTAAATAAGTTATGGCCTCACAATCGCATAGGATGTGTGTGGCTAATTCAACCTCTTATAGGCACCTTAAACAAGTGGGATCATCATCTGTGATACGTACTTTGAGGGACAACATTCGCCTCGGCGTTAGACCTCACTCTAATGCATTGTGTGCAATGAACTCTGAAATTTAAGATGTCGTGTTCGTCCACTCGCCCGTATGTGTTCTGTTGAAAGTGCTGCTATCTGTTAGTGGATAATTATGTTTGTCGCCTCCACTTCAAAGATACAAGATTGTAAAACTATAAGATATGTACCTCAATATGTTCGTTCAGCAGAAATAGTTGACAAAAATGACACGTTTGGAAATGAAGAGTAGGCAGATATGCAGTACGAACACGGTTTCTGCAATGGAGATTGTAAGGCTGCTGTAGTTGTATACTGGAAACTGTGTCCACTTCGCAGAATTTAGCATCGTAAGATATTTGGGAACGCACACATAACTTCGAGGGAGGCCGATTCATTTCTAAGAAAGAATTCAGAATGTGATCAAGGACGGTGTGCAGATGATGATGCTGGGATGTTCTGGCAGCAACCCAGGGAAGCCGTAGCACAAACACACGGAATGTTCAGGACAACTGGTGTAGCACAGACACAGCACTTCGAACCGTGATAGTTTCTGTCCATATCAGCTTACCGGGAGAGCACTTCAACGATGCACAATTTTGTGAATGGCTGCAGTCACAGATACACATCCGGCGTGAAATTCTGCTCACGGATGACGCTCACTTTTCCCGGGACTGTATTACCAACACAAAAGAATTCGCGCTCTTGGGCATGCAAAAGTCACTCCGCATGTGGTGGCATTTTCAACAGCATTTTTCAGTTAAACTGTGGTATGGAATATTAGGCAGTAACATGACTGGACTACATGTTATCGAGGGATGTTTAACAGGAATTTTCTGGAAAATGAATTACTGCTGCAATTAGAGATTACGCCTCCTGCAACGAGAAGACGACTGTGGGTACGACATGACGGAACTGTAGCGGAATTCTGAACGAAGATTTTGAAGGAAGATGTGGACCGGAGGCTTGGCCTAGAAGGTCTCCTGGCTTAATCTCAGTATATTTCTTTCTCTTGGGTTGCATGAAGTGGACAGTGTAACACGTTTGCAAACTAGAAGCAAGGCTTCTGTTAGTTTCTTTTAGTTTCTTGGGGGGGGGGGGGGATGAGACTGAGTCCACGTGGTACGTCTGCCACTAACTGGCTTATTGTACCAGTCCCAGATGATGATGATTGTGGAGCATTCGGTGGAATGAGAATTGGCAGCGGAAACCGAAGCACTGGGAGAAAACCTGTCCCAGTGCCACTTTGTCCACCACAAATCCCACATGATCGGACCTGGCTTTATTTTCTGAATAAAAAGTTTAGATTTCCTCCCTGAATACCCGCACGCAAATATGAAGTAATTTCGTATAAGAAATTACTGGATGTTACACAAATACCTCAGAATACAGTTATCGCATTGTGAAAACAAGTATTTCCTTTGTTCTGTGTTTTATAAACGTTTGGTTGATAATGGTGGACGTTTTGAATATCTGCAATCAAAACAGCTTAACACTTCTGTACCACAATTTTTCTGATTATTGTAGTTTTTAGGCGTTTGTCAAAAGTAAGGAAAAACACCGTGTGTTGAGGCAATTAAGTGTGAGGCTTAGGGATTGATTCCACCTACAGGACACGACAAAGTAAGTTCCATTTCCATCTGATGACGGATGCGGAGTCAGCTTCCAGATACACTGTGTCTTTAAATGGAAAATTCCCAGTCTGTGTGTCGGATTAACAGTGCACATTAGTCACAGACCTGATGCCTGCTCCTGGAAATGATTTAGGACTGGGATACAAATTAATACATACATAAACAATTTTTCTAGAGTGGTGTTGCTTGTTTTGCTGGTTTGGCCATATCCCAAAAGTGGAATTAACGCCGAAGAAATTCATGGCGACAGGCGTTGGCATTTTCATATGTTATAAAGTGGGATTATCTTCCTATGGTTTTTGTGGTGTTAACATTCATCTGTTGTAATGCAGCCTTTTCTTACGGATTGTTTATGATGTCCTGAAACATTTTAAATAAAGTTAAACCATACCAGGTGCTTAATCTGCACGTTGAATTATGAAGCATACATATGTAGGTTCCTGTCGGGTGTGATTATTGTTACGTTGATATTAGAAAAATTATAACACAAAAAATATAAAAAAATTCTTGGTAAATTCCTCCAGAATCCATTGGGTTTAATGTTGGCGAGGAGCAACAATTATTAATAGATATCAAATTTAATATCTCATGTCAAACGTGGTTATGTCTCTTCCAGTACGTCTACATATTCTTATGCAATTCGTTCTGTATTCCGCTTAGAAACTTCTCCTCTTTTTGGACACATGCCATTTGTTCGCAGTTATTTATTTTCTTCTTCTTCTTCATCTTCACTCTCAGCTCTTGTATAAGAGTTCCTTAGTCCTTTTCCTAAATTATCGACCCGACAGCCATTGCTTCTCACGCCCGAGTTCCAACCTGGAGAACCAGGGGCTGCCTCCCTTTAGCTCCTGTCCCTCGGCGTGTTTACTGTGGGTAAGGCCCTCGCCAGAAAACCTTCCGACCACTTTAAGGTGGTGTCATAAGCCTATACACTTTAGTTCTAATTTAGTATAACGCTTCTTATAGCAACTGTGAGCTCCAGGTTTTCCATGTTACTGAATTTGCATTAAATATACAGCACTGAATAAAGTATGTATGAACACTGCGAATATTCCCAATTTATAATTAGATTTATGGTTCCTTTTCGCAGTGAGTGAAGTGAAAGTTCACATTCTTCATCTCCGAAATACATAATGGCGTTCGATAGAATTTTGTGCTGGGTTATGTGCTAGGATTTATCGGTGGAATTCCAATTTTATCAGGATCTATTGTAAATTTAATGCACATCAATTAACATTTCGGAGGAAAATGTCTTCTCCATCCTCAGGGTTGTATAGTAAGCCAAGAAAGACACCAACGTGAAGCAGTTAGCCTCATATCGCTGTTTTTTTTTACCTTGAAGGTGGAGGTGACATGTTATTCCGAAACGTCTGTTGGTTTTAAACATAACTAACGACATTGTATAATATCTCAGAAAACAGAACTCTTCATGACATCCGCTGTGAGAATTTAAATCCTACGTCTCTATATCAAGTAGGAATTTAAAAGAAGTGCGTGTTGCCAGCAGCAACAGGGGAAGTTAGTTTATAGAGTAACTAACATTTCTCTTCTTAATGATGGTAGAATAATTATGGGCATACGATCTGTCCTCAGAGGAACCTCCAGCCTACGACAACCCCTAATTCACAGCGTTAACCCTCGTGAGACGGACTTAAGGAATTGTAAACACGTGTAACGTTTGCTTGTTTTCATAAATTCAAGCGTTTGGGACGAGTTCTGATTTAGGAACATGACAATCCAGTATTCAAATCAGCATTAACAAATTTATTGCTGATGTTAGTTTGTGTAACGCTGTTCTGTTGCGCTCATGTAAATGTTTTGAATCTTCTAGAAATTAATCTTGTATTAAGGATAGATAAAAAAAAATAAATACAAAGTCAAAATTAAGTCTTCCAGAATTTACGTTTTTCTACGTTTCTTGTTATTATTTCTTGTATTTATGAATTAATCTTTATTTTTACCCTTATTCGTCTTGTTATGAATTATTTTGATAGCAAAGCCGTAAGGATTTCACATTGTAGAAGTCCATATCGGCCGAAATAAAAATTGATAAAGGCAATTCTGAATTAATTTCGTTATACTTTTAAAACGCAAAGGCTAGAACATGTTTGTATCATTTGCCGTAACATGAAAAGAAATCTGTATTTTGTCTACATGGTGTATATATTTTATATGAATCTCAGAATAGGAAACGTTAACCGGCTGGTCTTTGTAATGGGGAAGTAGTGTATTTTCTGTCGAGAAGATAAATTTAAGTCTTATTCGATTAATCGTTTCATACATAGGATATCAAGTATACATTAATTTTATGCGTGTGCTTACACAGTCCGTCCGTGTGGGCTCTGCCCGCTGCTTGCTTAGCCACCCAGGCCGAGGAATCTGACGCATGCGGCCTATCGATATGCGAGAAGCTGTCGGAGATGGCGCTGTAGAATCTTAATGTATGTATGTATATATATATATATATATATATATATATATATATTTATATATGCCACATAAAAAAATATAATTGATTGCTGACAGATGCAGCTCTAGCAAAAGAATTAATGTGAGATTTGAGGTTCTCACAGAGGTTGCTACGAAGATTAGGCCGATTGTCTTCTTGGATGAGACGTCGTGTAATTTGGTAAGCTTTACCGAAGTTGGAGAGAGATGTGCTTCCTCCATCATCAGAGTAGAATATGGATGCTGCGCCTTCCTCAGAAAAATCCTTTATCTTCTACGAGATTATGCGTTGTCACATACCGAAGTAGAGTAATTTTGAAAATGTTTCATTATTTAATTTTCGCATTTCGGTAACCGTTTCAGGCTCAAGTAAGATAATGCTATCCCTGTAACAGGCCGTAGACGTCCATAGAGTTGTAAGACGTCGAGGGTCCCACATTATCTAGACATTCGGCTCACAGATGGCGGTAAGGTTGTCAGCTTTACGCGCCGGCCGCCCTTTACTCCCAGGAAGATTCCTAGTACTCATTTCTGTTAGAGGATTAGTCGAACCTAGGGCCATATTGCGGCAGGAAGGATTAGATGAATTGAAAAAAATCTACCTCATCGGGAGCGCCAAACGACTGGATGATATGAAAAAGCATACAAAGTGAGAAACCGGAAAGGAAGAAGGTGGTTGAAGAACAGAACCCTACATGGGACGTACTTAAAACAGGGCCCGATTTATCTGGCTGATGTTAGGACACAGTAGCAGGATTGCGCCGGCACAGTAAAGCACCCTAGGATCCCATAAATTACTGGGGGTTTCCTGGCAGCTGAGCTGAGCTAATCATCGCATCTAGACTGACTCTGGGTTCCAATCAGCCTTCTACCAGAGATAAAGATGATGGGGAGTGAAGGTAACCATTCACCTCGTTCTATTGCCATGGCTAAGAATGTCTGGCTTTACGCCTACACGCCCACATAATTCTTTATTTAGTTATGTTATTTAACTAAGTACTGAGACTCTCATTTTACCTTTACCATTACCTTCTACGTAATCAGAAAAGTTTCAAAATTCGTGTCCGAGCTCGGGATCTGAACCAGATAATCCGAAAATACGAAGCAGAAATCGCATTCACTACGCTGTAAGTATGTACCATACTTTACCCTATCTGACTGTAAGTTGCCTTTATGCCTCGAATCTGCAGAATCTCGATAAATAAAAATGACCCAAGAATGTGTCATGCATCAGGATTAGTGGCTTAAATCCATTCTAAGCAGCTCAGAGACGGACGTTGTATTTAGCTTTCACGCAGACTTTACAAATCCCCAATTTGTGGCTTTTTAACAACACATTCAACGTGTCCGTTTGTATTTATATATAAAGACCAGCGCATGAAATAATCAAGGGTTGCACAAACTTTGCCAATGAATGTGTTTACTTCTTTTTGAAGCATGAAATTATTTCAGCGCCGTTTTAAGTAAGATTAACCCTTTGACCTCGAACCTTTGTTCTTACTGCTGTAATTAATTTGTCATTATGGATGAGAAATAATGTCAGGCTACAATCAAGAGCCCGATGAAGCGATCGAAAGCAGTACTGAGTAACTGAGGTCATTGCTAGTATTCCTGCTACCATAGATCTCAGTATCAGTATAAAAGCTCTTAATACCGAAACCAGATGAAGTTCAGCGATATGCTTCAAGCTTCGACCGCTTTTACTTTCAAGAATAAGAATAATAATATTCAATCACATTCAAAGAGAAACCTCTTGTATTGTTTACAACCACTGCACAAATAAATTAATCCAGCACTTTATATACAAGTCACAATTGTATGTCACAATTTAATACAATATATTATTGCCATCAATACATGATCTGTACATTACAGACTGTACAACACAACATTCAAACAGAATGCTTCTTCACAAGTCTTCCAGACCTGAGCTCAAGATCCACACAGATCAAGAACCTCACATACAACATGGCAACATTCCTGAAAACTAACCAGCCCTTCAACAGGATGGCATGCTGAAAAGTAACACTTCTTTTCTTTTACCAAACAGATTAATTCAATTACATTTTCCTCCACTTATGTTCATCTTCATACTACTGCCTCTACACATCCCTCAATTACAGCTGTAAAAATGTTGCAGTATACAGTATACACCTTACAATAATTAAGTTCCTGACTAAAAATAATAATAATAATAATAATAATAATAATAATACACACTACACTAGGAACCCAATAAAAGAGGATTACATTTAGGGGACATGGAAGAAATACTAAACGCTTACAAAATTTCAGTGGAAAAGCAGAATGGAAAATAAACCAAATATAAAGAGGAGTAGGAGGGAGAACATTATTCAAATTAATCTTAAAGGAATAGAGTGGTGAAGTTGATTGATTTCATCTGGCTCAAGATAAGGTGAAGTTGAAGGACCTAATTACTCGTAGATCAAGGTTAATAATAGCTTCCCGTCTATGCCTATGTGTCCGAATTGGCCTCTTCAGGATTTCCAGTTTAGATCTTCTATGCATTATCAAGTTTCCCACGCATGCTGCACATTTTGCCCATCTCATCGTTCTTTATTTGGTAATCACTACAAATGATAAAATTCCCCACTATGCAAAAGCTTTTCCAATCTTAGATGTAGCCCGTCGCCATACAGATTGAGCTATCCCGACTGTCAAAATTTATATACATATCGAATAAAATTAATTAAGGACTTTTTCCGATGTCAATTCCAAACCATTCAGGGCCCCGGCCTTTTATTCAGAACCATAATCATTTTTACAGACGGTAGGACTCTTTAAACGAGCGATCAGCCAGCCGCTACGCCGCTATCTAAACTCAGGACAACACAAACATAGAATAAACGCATACACACACCAAAAATCCATGCGTTAATGGGATTCGAACCCACGATCCCAGCGTCCGAGCGAGCGAAGACAGTTCATGATTTTCACCGCGCCGCTACTGTGACCGGCTAATTAAGGAATTAACACTATGAAATAATAATAATAAAAATAAAAGTATTTTCTTAATTACTTTTTAAGCTTATACTTGCGTATTTCAGTGTTACGAGTCTAATAAGACACCCCAGTCTCGGCTGCGAGAAAGGCCTCGAAAAGGAAGCCTGCGCTGGAAATAAGCCCACAGGCTGTACTGCAGCCTAGGCCTGTATCCTTACTAATGATGTCGGTCATTCGAGTGAGAGAATTATGAATCTTCACTCTTGTGGGCTATTCGCAATTTTTCGGAAATGTTGTCTTTTAAGCAGATCTTGTTCCTATGGGCTACACGGACTATGGGGATAAGTAAGACGAGGAGTGCTGCCATTTTTGTTTCACTCTGTACAAGAAACGCTCCTCGCCAGGTGTCGGTGTGATTTATTGTACACTGCAAGAAAGATATTAAAACGTCATAAACCTATGTCATAATTAAAATCTTGGGAGGTCTTTTCTGCGCTCCTTGATGTAAAGAAAAATCATCGTCTAACTTTTTATATATATAAACTATAAATTTTGAAGCGTAGGCGTCCGTTCTTCTCCTCCTGCACGGGATTCAGAAGGGATAATGACATGCGTGGATGGAGCAGCGCACTGCACTGATCATAAAGATGGCGGAGATGCGATGCTGTGACGTGACTCGAGAGCCAGCATCGCACAACTTCTGAATTCATATTCAGCAGACCAAAGGTTTTGTACTTGAGGAATAGAGCCCATTTGAATAATTTGACAGGTGAGGAGGATTATAATTGGTAAAAATAAAACCAATATAACAGACCAAGCAGATGTGTTAATGTTAATTATAACTAATGAACAAAACTTGCAAAGATTACTTTAAGAGTTTTCAGTCACTTGTAAAGAATTCAGTTAAAGAATATCATAAACATTGACAGTTAGCAATGAAGCGTTCATTATAAGCCGGAAGTTAGAAATGAAAATATTTAACAAGTTCATCTAATGATGTGCGAATGACATACAGTTTTAAGACTCCATCTTTCTTATCAATGTTTGGTTTGTGGCATTATCAGTGTCCTGCCATTTAGTGCCAGCATACAATTTGCAATAGGAGCTGAGGTAGCTCAGTCGGTATAGCGATTGGTTACGGGTTGGACGACGGAGGGGTCGAAGTTCGAATCCCGGTAGGGTCAAGAATTCACTCTTCTCCGTGTCGTTCACACCGGTTCTGAGGCCCACCCAGCCTCCTATCCAATGGGTATCAGGGATTCTTCCCCCCGGGGGTAAAGCGGCAGGAACGTGAAGCTGACCACTTACCTCCGGCTAGTGCCGAGGTCAAGAAAATGTAGATCTACGCCTTCATGGCGTAGTGCTTAATTCGTTGAGCACAGGGACAGACAAATTTACCTCTTTTATAGTTTGTAGTGCCCCACGAACTGCAATTCAAAGTTCCCATGAAAATGTAAATATAATGATTTAATTGTTACTCCAAATCTCAACATTAAAGAAAGTAAATACAGGGCTTTACAAACAGAAGTCACGACGTAGCGAGGCTGGGAGGGTACGTAGTAGCCTGAAGAACAAAAAGCTAAAAAGTAAAGCTATCTCTGTAACAGGCCATGGAGGTCCATACGGTTGTAAGACGTTGAGGGTATCACACTATCTAGACAATCAGCTAACAGATGGCGTCAAGGTTGTCAGCCTTATGCGCCGGCCGCCCTTTTCCCCTCCGGAAGATTCTTGGTACTCATTTCTGTTTGAGGCTTACTCGACCTCAGGGCCATAGTCCTGCTGGAAGGATTAGGTTAGTTGAAAAATCCACCTCATCGGGACTCGAACCCGCGACCTTCCGCCTTGTAGTATAGTGTCTCAACTAATTACGCTACCGCGTGCCCCCCTGAAGCACAATGAGCAAAAACAAACGTCCATAAACTTACAGATCCAAGCTAAGGATCAGTAAACATATCTTCAGGCCAGTTCTTACGTATCGAGCATCAGCAGACATTTTGGAAAGTACCGATACCTTAAGAGCACGAATCGTAGCGAAGAAGAATGTATATAGGATATTGATGGTAAAGCAAGAAGGAAAGAAACCAATAGGAAGACCAAGATGTAGGTGGGCGAACATAAATAAAACGGTTCTTAGAGAGAGAGGATGAGGTCGTATGGACTAGATCAATCTGGCTCAGGATAGGAACCAGTGGAATATTGTTGTGAACACGGTAATGAACTTTCGAGTTCCATAAAATGCTGAGAATTTCTTGAATAGCTGCACAATTGGAGACGTCTCGAGAAGAGCTCAGCTCCATGAGTAGGTGATCAATACCTGAAAAAGAAAATTGGCGAAATTATGGAACCGAAATATTAGGCAAGAACGTGATATCAAGCTTTCAGGAGAGTCCATGAGCAACCGAGGATGAGGTCGTATGGACTAGATCAATCTGGCTCAGGATAGGAACCAGTGGAATATTGTTGTGAACACGGTAATGAACTTTCGGGTTCCATAAAATGCTGAGAATTTCTTGAATAGCTGCACAATTGGAGACGTCTCGAGAAGAGCTCAGCTCCATGAGTAGGTGATCAATACCTGAAAAAGAAAATTGGCGAAATTGTGGAACCGAAATATTAGGCAAGAACGTGATATCAAGCTTTCAGGAGAGTCCATGAGCAACCGAAGACACGCAAGCACCAACATTACATGATTTGATGCTCATCACAGTGGCAGCGCGGTCTAAGGTAAGAAATGTCTTCGCCCGCTCGGACGCTGAGATCGTGGGTTCGCATCCCACTCAAGGCATGTCTGTCTGTCTACGTTTATTCTTTGTGTTGTCTTGTGTAGGTAGTGGCCTTACGTCGGGCTGATCCCTCCTCCAAGGACTGTCTAAGAGTAAGAAACTGAAGGAACACGAAATTTTCATAGATGCCCTATGCTCCAAGTGGGAGCAACAGAAACAGATAGATATGACTTGATAGAACAGCTCAGGTCTCCATTTCTTTTTCTTTCCTTTAATTTTCCTACCAAATTCTTGCACGCATTTCTCCTCTCCCCTGTTCACTATGCTTGTCCACCAATCTCTTGCTCCCTGACACGATCACCGCAACAAGATCTGCTTAAGAGCACATACTGTAAAGTTCATCTCTATTCCCATATTGCTTCCTTCTTCACGATTCTACTGAACCGTATCCTCAGCGACTCCGTTCTCATAAACCTCAAAACTGTTTTCGTCTCTTAGGGTAAGAGATAACTGCCACATTTATACAAACTTCAGATAAAATTATAGTTTCTTTATGTTTTAACTTTTATGTTAGAAGCCGGGGTAGCGTAGTCGGTAAAGCGACTGGTTACGGGCTGGATGACCGAGGGGTCGGAGTTCAAGTCTCAGTAGGGTCAAGATTTTCTGTTCTCCATGTCGTTCAGACTGGCTCTGGGGTTAACCTAACCTCCTATTCAATGGATACCGGTTGTTCTTTCCCCGGTGGTAAAGCGGCTAGGGCGTGAAGCTGAATATTCACCTCCAGCTAGTGCTGGGGACAAGAAAATTTGGACCTATACATCCACTTCCCCATACGCCTTCATGGCGTAGTGCTTAATTAGTTACGCACGGGGACAAATTTACCTTTAACCTTTACGTTAAGACTGCTCTCTGCTGGGATGTTAGGCTACAAGACGTCACATTCTAGCAGAATCACAGTCATAATGTTCACTGCCTGAGAGCCTGAAATCTTAACGAGTTCAGACTAAGAGAATGAACTGCGAACATTGTCACAGGCCGTCAGTGAGCCTTCCACGGGCAGTCTCGACGCCAGTATATGTGACGCTGGGATGAGACTTCGAATTTGGTAAGTATTTCATTTGTACCACGTGGCGGGTGTCGCACAAAGGATTAGATCTTATACTCATAGCCGACAGTTTCGTATCACAATGGATGTCATAAGAACTAATTATGTATTTTGATGCTACATTCAAAGCACGATCCTCTCATCCGGACAAATAAAAATAATGCAGCGTTTTATATCTTCTTATTGGCCACAGAGTCAGGCAAGCAGGCTGGTAGGCAAGTATTTATAAGATGCACTGTCATTCGTTTTGCCAATCCAATGTCTTCATAATACAATAACAACGACTCTCTGGAACCGAGGGTGTCCAAAGTGAAATATCTTTAAAAAGATATTCCATGCGGATATAGTAAAACTAACATGAGAAACTTAAGGGTAGAAGCTATGAAACGCTTCGTTTTCCCTTTTTATGACTTGTAAAGGGAAATCGTAAACATTATCTTTGTAGTGTTACTTCATAAAATATTGATGCATTTTTCTAAGCATCAAGAATCTCTGCAGTTATGAAAATTGGCACACTTGTAGCAGAGGATTCACTTTACAGTTTGTACTCGTCAAGTGTGCTGTAATAATTTGTCGAAATATTTGTTTTAAAAACAAAGGTCCTTAGAAAAGAAATATTAAAAACATATTTTCAAGGAAATAACCATAAGGCAGAGAACTTCATATGCACTTGTGCGAGGTTCCTGGCTACTCATACAAATGCAGCTACATCTTATAACTTTTCTCCATACACAACCTGAATGAATTCAAATTATGTAATATTGATGCCAAAGTCTGAACGCATTAAAAGTAATATTAGTAACAATATTAGGATTAGAATGCGGAAGTATTATTAGTAGTATTATTAGAAGTAGTATTAGTGTTATAGTGTTAGTAATAGTAACAGTAGCAGTAGTAGTAGTAGCAGCAGCTACATTAGTGGTAGTAGTAGCAGCAGCAACAGCAGCTACATTAGTGGTAGTAGTAGTAGCAGAAGTTTCAAGCTATATGTCGNGCAGCTACATTAGTGGTAGTAGCAGTAAGAGTAGTAGTAGTAGCAGAAGTTTCAAGCTATATGTCATCGCATCAGGGATCCCGGTACTGTGCGCCCTTCTGAGGCAACGGCGGAAGACGGAAAAGTGCAGAAATAGATGCTGTGGAAGGGCGCATACTGAGACGCGCAAGAGAGAATCCCCATACGAGTGTTCGTAGAACTTGTGGCACTGACAGCATTGTGGCCTATCCTGCATTAACAGTTGCTGTACCCTTACCATTTGCAACGGTTTCAGGCTTAAATCTGCTTGATTTTCGCCCACGTCAAATATTGCCAATGGTTCTTTCGACAATGCAGTGAAGATCTTTTTCTCTCGCAGGCGTGTTCTTGTCGCTGACGCAGCAGGCTTCAAAGGGAACGGCGTTCTGAATTTCCATAACAGGCACATTTCGAGTGAAGCAGACAATTACAATTCAATCTAGACACTCGCAGCAGTTCTCAGTTGAAGTTGGGGGCTGTTTCGTAGGCCTCACAGACACAGTGGTGCTGCTTACCGGCATTTTTCGAGCATACTTTGCCCTGGTTAGTGGATACTGCCCCTCTGGATGTTCAATGTAACGTGTGGCTCGTGCATGATGATGTCCCACGCCATTTCACTCAGGCAGGCAGATGTGAAAGCAGGGACCACTATCCTAGCTGATTCGTACACCGGAATTGAGTAACTTCACTTTTTACTTTTGGGACAAATAAAAAGTTGATGTATTTTTAAGCGGTGGATATACGTAGCAGAGGAACTATTGCAACACGTCCAAAATGGCCGTACCTCAGTCTGCAAAACGCCTGGATTTTTTTCAGTGCATTCATCGGTCTATGCATTGTTCGGCCGAAGCTTGTGTGACCGTGCAAGGCCAACGTTATGAGTATCTGCTAGAACCCTAACAACAATTGTCACTGGGATACAGAATTATATTTTTAATGGATTGGTGCTTTATTTCTTCAAAATAACTATTTTGTTATCAGTAACATTTGTCTGCCAACTGGGTTGATTGAGGTTAGCTCTCCCTAAGGACCCAACAGTGTAGGTATCTCCCACGTCCACTGAGGACTGAAATATATCCAGTTTCCGAAACATTGTTTTCTCTAGTTTCTAGATGGACAAAGTCCGAAAAACCTGTAATTCTAAAATACATCCTTTGTCTCAAAATTCAGTATAATTCAAAATAAAATCGTTCGCATCCAGAGCTGAAATCAGCGCATTAGAAATAATTTAAAAAGTTTTTTCTTTTATTTTTTTAAAAATCCTCATTGACAGACGTAATCGAAAGTTTTCTTGTCTCAATTGAAATATAATATCAGTCTGTGAACATTTTTAATTTCATATTTGGCTACCCCTGTCTGTCGTAATCAACTTCATTGTGTATTAAATACATTCTTGCTTTAAGTATTCGCGTTTCTCGCCTCAGAGGAGGAAAGCCGACATAGACATCACCATATTATTAATCTGGCATGAATACAAATACTCTTTAAAGATGAGGTTATAAGGTCACTCTTTAAAGGGTCACAGAGTTGAAGTCTTCTCCCAACTATTTTTGACAATGGAAAGGACGTGGTCCTAATATATTGCGCCTTGATTGTATCTGATGACAGTGCGTTGTTTCACTTGGGCCCCCGAAAGGTGGGGACTGGACCCACAGTGTTTGTATAAATCCTTTGTTTCATTAGCCCCATCTCATTGTCCCCTTAAGATAATATGGACGACTTAATTAAGCTACGCCTCACCCAAGTGGTTAGTAATAACAACACAAGAATATCCCTATTTGCGCTACCATTCTTAGGCGCATCCGCCATTGCACACGCAACGTGACTTCTGAACCTGGAGCCTCACACTGGCTATCTTGAAAGGACTGCTTAGATTTCATTAGTTTGATCCTTCTAGACAAGGCTCCTGGCTAATTCAGACAGCATCTAAATTGCATTAGTTCCAGCCAACATAGGTTATACAATCCAGGGGGTGAGTGATTAAAGGTAAAGTTATCCCTGTGCTTAACTAATTAAGCACTACACCATGAAGTAGTATGGGGGGGGGTGGATATACAGATCCACATTTTCTTGACTTCAGCATTAGCTGGAGGAAAGTGGTCGGATTCACGCCCCGCCGCTTTACCCCCAGGAAAGAAGCCCCCGAGTACCCAATGGATAGGAGGCTGGATTTGAATGACGTGGAGAAGAGAAAATTCTTGACCCTACCGGGACTCGAACTCTGACCTCTCGGTCGTCCAGCCCGTAGCCAGTCGCTATGCCAACTACGCTACCCCGGGCTCCCTCCGGGGAGTGACTTACATAGTAAGTTATCTTGGCAGAAATTTTTTGATAGAAAGAATATAAATAAACATAAATTAGGATGATAGATGAAATGGAATTCATGTCTAGAACGAGACATTGCAGCCAACCGTCGCATGGTATCGGCTCGGATACTCCTGTAGCGGTATGGACCAGGTCAGCGTGTAATCAGTCAGGCGTTCGTCTGTGTCGGGGTCTTGTCTGGCCAGCTACTGGTCAGCGTGGCGTCTGTCTTTTCAGGCAGGCACGTAGTTAGATCAGCGTCTATTTGAGCCTGAGTGTGGTCAAAACGAAGTCTTATCCAACAGGTGTCAAACGAAGCTTGCGTCAATTCAGACCGTCGTCTGCTCAAGCCGGTGGGATATAGTCAGGCAGTCGGTTATACTGAAAATTGGTTTGCTTCGAGCTCCTCCTGTTTCTACCCTAAGCCGTAAGAAGAAGACGGCGCCACTTCAATCTCTCCAGGTCTTACTGATCACCTATCACCATCCCCCATGGATTAGCTACAGTTACAACCTATCTGATATGGGGTTGGCAAACTCTGTCCCGTTGAGTTCGAAACTTTTTGTCCTGAAGCAGTTCAAGAATAGCAACATGAGAAATTACCGTATCGAAGCTTTAATCACGAAGTGATAATTGACAATGTACCACCGTTACTAAGAAGTGAAGCGGTCTGCCCGGCAGTTAGGAGCCACAAGCATCGCTATGTTCATTCTGGCAATGAAATAAATCAATTCTTTTTCCTGAAGAAAACAGTCTTCTGGGATGTGGCAGTACCTCTAGACTACGGAGGCCGCTATCACATGACCTTACTAAAGTACCTATTTACTTCTACCGCCTTCTAAGAACCGTGGCCATCTTAACGATCGATGTCCACTCTTCTCTATTTTACACCTTCTGCCTCTGTTTCTTCACTTTAAGCTCTCGTAAATCATTTCTCTTCATCTTCCAGACATTTCAAAGTGAGAGTTATCGCCGTTTTACGGTCTGGCTCACGTTAATGCTTCTGACCCGTAAAAATCAAGCATATTCAAAGTAACAATATGTAGTTCATTGTACTTCATAAAACATTTCCATAAATTATGCACCTGGCATCCATCGCTAGGTTTTTTCAGCATACATTGCTATCGGAAGTTAGATAACCTTCACGCCTACCCCTCCCGGTCTGAAGAACCATTTGTCAGGCTTGTCTAGATGACACTACCTGGAGTATACAACCCCGCTGGCACAGTTCTTCTTGTGATGGGTCCAAGTAAACCTTCCCACCCCCCTTAAGCTATTATCTCAGGGGTAGAATTGACGTTTCGTCGCATGGTAATATTTTATTGGTCGACTGTTTACTTTCATAGTCATTTGTGGAACTAGGTCACATATTTTTCCCTAAATGCTGTTTGGTTCTATATACGCCCTTTTCATTTCTTTCGGAGGTTTCGGTTTCAATAAGATAATGTTGTTTCGAGGTAACGTGATTGATTTTTTACTTTTAGGAACTGAAGTCTCTTCTTATCGTCCAGTGTCCACATCCGAATTTTATAATTTACACACAGCGACGTCGGGGCATGGAGATAGCTCCGATGGATGCAAAGGACAATGTTTCACATTCTGATGCGACAGGTCCAGAACCACTTTCCGAAATGTCGTGTTTCTTCAAGCAAACCGAGACGACGGAAGATTTCCGTATTTCAGTTTAATCCAAGATCACATCTGAAATATAATTTCACATGATTAAATGATTACGGACGAACCGGGATAGCGCAGTCGGTATAGCGACTGGCTACGGGCCGGGCGACCGAGGGGTTGGAGTTCGAGCCCTGATAGAGTCAAGAAATTTCTCTTCTCCATGTCGTCCAGACCGGTTCTGGGGCCCACCCAGCCTCCTAGCCGATGGGTACAGGAGGTAAAGCGGCCGGGGCGTGAAAGGTGACCACTCACCTCCAACTAGTCCCGAGGTCAAGGAAATGTGATCTATACACCCAATCCCCCACCACGCCTTCATGGCGTAGTGTTTAATTAGCTACGCACTGGAACAACTTTAACTTTATCGTCTGCCTTTACCTTTTACCTTAGTGACTATAGGCGGGTTTTGGATTGCTAATCGGATTTACTGGGCTCTTTGATACAGTGCGTGACTACACGCTTGTTTGTGAAGCCGTTACTTAGTAACAGCTGTTGTATATTTGCTTATCTCGCGGTTCTTGTCCAGCAATGGGTCTACATACCACAACAGATTAAGGAGCGTCGGGATAGTTTAGCCACGGGCTACGGGCTGGACGCCCGGGTTTCAATTCCTGGCAGGGGTAAGAGACTCTATCCCACAGTGTCCACACCGGATCTGAGCTCCATCTACCTTACAAATTCTTTATTAACCGCCACAACACAACAAATATCAAGATCAGTGCCTAGCCATGGCTCTGCTACATGTTTCGGCTATCAACAGCCATCATCAGACAAATACGCGGTCAACATATATACACCACTGAACTGCAGTACTATTAAACTGGATACAATACTATTAATCATACAAAAACACTTGACGCAAAAAATACAACAAATCAGACTATATAAAACGGAAGTTATAGTATAAAACAAGAATAAAATTTTAAATTGATTCTTTACATCATCGAATCAGTCGCTGCGTCCTTACGGACAAACTTTAATACTCTATATTTTTTCTTTTTGTATATAAGATTGTATAGGAGGCTCGTGACGTAGATGCAGTAAATTGATGTTAATTGTTTAGTCGGTGCCTCATCTTACAAAGTATTGTCTGTACTGTAGGGAATGTAAACGTTAACATTCCCTACAGTACGGCTGGTACCAAGGGCTCTATCCCCTGTGTAAAACGGCACGACCGTGAAGTTTCTTTTATTGTAGAAAAAAATATTGTAAATACAAAGCTGACCACTTACCTCCATCTAGTGAAGGATGTTGGAACTATACATCCACTCCCTCCATACGTCTTCCTGGTGCGGTGCTTAATTATATAAGCACAGGAACAACTTTACCTACATAGCAACATCTGTCACTTATCTGATTGTTAGGGAGTTGAAACTAAGTACGAGTATGAATTGTGTTCATTACGCGCAATCCAGCTTCTGGGGTCTGCAGAATGGGGCACAGAATACAATCTCTGATTTAATGGTTTTCTCACTCGCACATATCCTTACGTTCACGAGCAAATTCATGGATAATATAAGTAATTATTTTTTTAATTTCGCATAGGGGGGGGTGGAGTCCAGTTGGGTCCATTCGGCACGTCGACAACTGAGTGGCCTATTGTACCAGCTCCAGATGATAGGTGAGGGTGATTGTAGAGCAATTGGTGGAATGACGATTGGCAGGGGAAAACCGAAGTACTCGGGGAAAATCTGCCCCAGCGCCACTTTGTCCACCACAAATCCCACTTGACCAGACCTGGGATCGAACCCGGGCTGCCGCGGTGGGAAGCCAGCGACTAACCGCTTGAGCTATGGCGCGGCCTATATAAGTACGCTTAGTTTATGGAATAATACATCCTTACAGAATGCTGCCTTGACATGTGATCGGACCGTACTCATACACGTACAGTTTCATTATAACTGGACCTAGTGGAAACTAATGTTACATTGTCCGTACATCCGTAACGAACTGCTGAATGAAACAGACGAAGACAGATGAGGTGACGTTAAAGGTTCAAATTTATCAAGTTAATACAACACCCTTAATTGGATATTGCTCCCCGTTGCACTGGGTTTGACAGTTAATCATTTAACGCCATGCTAACCAGTTTTACTGGTTCNAATGTGGTTGGCATCTGCTCCGATTTGGATGGTCCGAGATTGCAAGCGGCTGCAAGAATCTTCCTTTCTCTCGTTCTGTTCTGAAACTCTCGCATTGTTTATAGCAGCTGCCTATATCGTATTTAATGACGTCTTTTTACTAACTCGGACTGCATGGGTGTTGAATGAATGGATGATAATGAACAATTAATTGGACATGAGGCGAGAAACGGTCGGTCGTGGCCGAACGAAAGTTACTAACCCAGCATTTGATTAGAGGAACGGAGAAGTACGCTGTCAGGGTACTCTTGTGTCTCGCCAGAGGTTCGATTGGGACAGCTCCCAGATAAAAGTGAGAGGCGTTATCGCTTTAACCTGCTTTTTGGAAATATATCTCAGTATTGAGTCTTGCATGTTTATTTGGGGGTGGGGGGGCCTACACTACATAGTGTCGGCATAGCGTGTTGCATAATTACGCATAGGAAACTTTTGGTTAGTAACGCATTCTTGCATTATTAAAAGAGAACGGCCAGAAAGTGGCCGGTAAATTATTTTTTATTTGGTCCATACAATAAATCAGGGGTGACCAAACGTCTAGCGGGTGGGACAACAAATCGATACAGATTTACTGGCGGACCGGTATGTCCCATATCATGTTTAATTTAATAGGTGAAGAGATAGAAATAATATGTTTAAATATAAGCTCTTTTTAAAATGTAATGAAGTTTTGCTAAAATATAGGTACAAACAGAATGAGCTGTCGTTTTCAGAAGTAGTGCTGTCACATCTTTTTATTTGCAACAAAGGAATTAACGTTCTGCTCCTGATATACTCGCGTATTTCAAAGCATTTTAACTCTTAATTTTGGTCCTTTGTGTTGCACATGAAAAGTGAATATGAATTGAATGCCCTTCGCAAAGGAGTGTAACAAGGCTCCATGTAACGATGTTTTGAGGTTTTCATACAATCATATGATGGGTATGAAGATCTCATGGCAGTAACTACAAAGCGTACTGGGTTCTGACGTCTTAAAGTCTGATAGAAATTTACCGATGTTTAGGAGGAATATACTGCCATCATCTTCAGGGTTCAAATGTAAGCAAAGCGATAACCGTTTTCTTTCTTTTTGCTTAAGCAGAGACCAATTAAGATGGGTGCTAGGACTATTTACAGGATTGTCACGTAAGAGGACACATTTTCAAAATAAGAATAGCAGCTGACCCTGCTTGCGAAAGGTGCCTAGGAAAAGAGGAATCAGCCACAGACATCCTATGTGACTGTAAGACCATAGCTTAATTATGATTTCGTCAATATTATATTTAATCATACTGTTACACTCACACAATATATATTGTTTATTATTAATACGTGTATTAAAGATAAGCAGCGACACACACAGAGAGAGCCTACACAGAACAATACCTAAACAGCGATAAAACAAGAAGTGGCCGCTGCAGCACTATAGACATAGGGCGTGTACCCCGAGAAAATGTTAATTTTTAAAAATTTGGAAAAAGAAAAAGAACAGAAAATTTATAGACATTTTAATTTGAATTGAAATTTTAAAAAGTGCCAATTTTAGAAATCAAATTGACGCGTGTAGGTTAACAAAGATTTTATACATACATACATACATACAATTGGAAAGACTGGTGATTTTAAATTTTAAACTACGGGCAGTGTAGCAGCTACGTAAGAATACACACCTGATGATGGCCATTTAGGGCCGAAACATGTAGTGTGGAGGAAGGGAAGAAGAAAGAACTACAATTAAATTGTTGCACTTAAGACGGAGTTTGTCTCATATATATTATGATTTCGTCACCTGGGCCACTTTCTTATGGAAACAAGTGACTATTATGGCACCCCCTTAAACAAAGTCCTACATTTCCTCCGAAACGCCAGTAAACTTCTACCAGAATACACGGCGTAATATCCCAGCACATCCGTAGCACAGGCGATGAGAAAATTACGCTGCATTTGTGTTTTTATAACTCTATGAATCTTCGGCAGTTTTCATCAAAATTTTTGCTTCATCACGCGTGCAACCCCAAACACCACCTCGAGGCACAGATTGGCCATTTCTGGTTTTATCCAATAAACCATATGTACCTGTGATTTCAGTGAATCGTCAAACAAGTTTTGGACTGTATTAAATGAACGAGTTGCCGTAAATCAGTGTAAATATAAATACACGTCCGTTGCCTATTCCACGGCAAATATATGCATGAACAATTTAATAGTTTTTTCACCGGATGTGTGATTCACCCAGCGGAGTAACGCACTCTCCGCATTCCGAATCACCGCCAGTGTAAACAGAGGCTGGTACTAGATCTCCGATAGTCCTGGGAGGGACTGTATACAAATGTTGCTCCAGGTGCCCTCACAGGAATATAGCCAGCGGAGTTCGATCCGACAACCAACGGGGTCCTTCAATCGGTCCTCGGAATCAAGTGTACCGTTCTGAATACATTGCTTAAAATAACTCTCAGATACTTGTCCACAGTGTGCCATAGCTGCGTCGTGTTGAAACCAGAAAGTCTACCTCACAGCAGCTTGGGGCACAACTTCAAGCAGCCCCGGTAGAACAGCTTCCATAAAACCACGACATCGCTTAGTAGTCAGCCTGTCACGTAGCAGATACAATGTTCCCAGCGATCCGAGTCCAGACACTGTCAATGAAGCGGACTTGATGCCCAAGATCGAGGATAACATGAGGATTATCAGGTGTCCAGAGGTGACTCTTGTGGACGTTGAACACACTCTCATGCCTAGAACATGCTTCACCTCTGCACAGAATGTTACATAAAATAGCCCATTTGCAGTGATTTCGTGCTTTGGTTATTTGCAAAATTGTATCCGCAGAGTTAGATCACCTGGAAACAGATATGCACTCCGAGAGCAGTGGTGTCATGATCGTCATGAAGTACTTTGAGGGCTCTCGGTTGGGGCAGGCCCACTTCCCGTGCGACACCGCGTGAGCTTCTCCACAGCTGCAGTTATGGCATCTTCTTTGGCTTGTTTCCGTACATCCGTGGGCGACCTGCATTCGTGTATGCAGTAGATGTTGCACTTCCTGTCCCACGGAGACCCTGCTCCAATTGGCATGTGGATGACGTGGATCCAGGTTGACGTAGCCCGTACCAGAATTACCAGCTCGACCATGGTAGGTACCAAGGATTGAGAACATGTCGCAGTATTCGTCGTGTGCATTCTGCACACTGCGTACGCCCTAGCAACGCGCTATGTATCGTCGTGACAAACAGTACTGCTGACAAATATCTTACTTCATTTGACCACGATGTGTATCTTCAACACAAAGAATTTCAGGGCGTATGTTGAATGGCATTTTCGACATGTTTGTTAACAAGGACAGCTTACGAGCGAATTTCGTTCGAACCTGTATATGTATATGTACATATCTTGTGTCGCATTTGTGGGGAAAATAAAAATTCATTATATAATTTATTCTTCTTTATCCTTCGTGTAATTCTAAGTCTCATTTCGACGGCATTGTCGACAAAGAGATTAACTGAAATAAATTATAATTGTAAAGTTAATCAGTTCTTTCTAAACCTTTGATGATCTGGAGGAACACGCTTTCTTGTTATCACTGCCCTATTGAACTGCAGCTCGGAGCTGTTGCAATACGAATCTCACAGCTGTGTGAACCGAGCTTGATACTGTACGCCAGGAAGCTAGGTAACGGAGCGTTAGAGACAAAGGTCTGGGTACTGCTGCCAACACTTCTGACCCCACCTGACTTCTTATTAAACGAACTTTTTGTCACTATGCAATCCTCTGCATTAATAACCACTGTACGTGATTGTTTCTTCTTGCCATAATGGTATTCAATAAGCAGTTCTGTGTTGTGCTGAGCAGCTTCCTACCATGTATAGAATGTCATTCAGTTCGCTCTGTAAATTATTCATTACCTCGTTAATCTCGTGATATTTGTCTTGTTTCACGTCCCAGAACATTTAATATTCCATTTACACTCTGATCAGCATGCGTCCTTCATGGTTATACCAGTGTGGGTTCAAGAACATTTTTCCAACTCTCAAATTAAAATTTCCTTGTAGGATCTGAGGTTCTCATACCGGCGGTTATGAAGAGTAGTATCTTCTGGGGTACAACGCCATGTAGCTTGTTGAAAGTCAACCGACGTTTCGGAGGAACATTACGCTTCCATCTTCAGGCTGGAATAAGCCGAGCAAGAAACCAAATGTGAAAATAAGTTGCAAGCACTGCTCGGATTGTTCTTTATTCCTGAAGATGGAGGCGATATGTTCCTCCGAAATTTTGGTTAAATTTTAACGGAATGAATGACATTAATCATATATCCCAGAATATAGTAATCTTTGAAATTTCCTTATTTCGATTATTATAATCGCATAGATACTTGCATGCCACATGATTTCTACTGCAGTTGCAGGAAAATGGGCAGAACATTTAGTGACCTTTCATGGACCTAATTGTTTTAACTCTGCCGTAGTTGCTGTTTCCCGAGTTCTCTTCAATCTTTCCAATTCCAGTGAACTACAGGGTCTACATTACGTCTTTGTAGTGGCTGCTACTTCTGGTTCCAGTTCGGGTGCATCCAGTTTCAAACCTCTGGTATCGATTTCCCAGACTATAATTATTGTTATTATTTCACAAGCCCCTCAAAGTCAAATATAAGAGGCTTAAACTTAGAAGCGGTCGAGCATACTACCGTTCAAGTGTCTAAGATGGCGTTATAACAAGAGCTACTTGAATTAGGGCATCATCTGCTATGCCAAACCTTATATATATATGTGTGTGTGTGTGTGTGTATGTGTGCTAGAGTTATGTGTAAAAGTGTAAATACTCGCAGCAGGTGTTCGCAAGGAACCGGACGCTTGACAACTGCCTATGTAGAATGCCGACACGTGACGTTGTAAATATACTCGTGGATGACATGTACTACTGATTTTTACCGCGGTAAATATGACTGTGCTGGCGAAGGCTGGTAGAAATTGTAAACGACAGACCTGTCCTCTCCTCAGACACTGCGCCCCACATGGATAAATCCGCAGCTCTCTTAACAGTAACAAAAATCTGGTCTTCGGCCCTAGATACGGCTTGACACCAAGACAGACTGATCGACTGACGTTGGTCGTACATAAATTTGACTTCAATTTTTTGTTGTTGTGGAACTGATGGGTTCAGTCATTGTGAGCTGCTACTTTTAGAATCCGGTGGCGGAGGCTGGGGACAGTTAGTGAACCCAGAGGAAGGGGAACATCCACCGCTGGAGGCCGCTATCAAGCAACGGCAGCGAAGACGTGACTGTGGACACTGCTGTATGTGATAGCGATATGTAAAATGTAGTTACGAGTTGTTAAGAGTTCAAACCCCGTCTATAGTTACTCTATCACGTGACATTGTTATTGGCTTTACTCAGTAACGTGATACAGCATATTAGTTAACCAAGATACCTCTAACTATGTCATTCCAAATTAATAATTTGACGTTACATAAGCTGTGCTGCTTATAAATCATCGTTAAATACAAATACATCGATGAACGGTCTTCTGCTTTCATCTCCCAAACTGAGGAAGAAAGTGGGTAGATGATATTCAGCTGTTGTAGAGAGGTGTCCTGCGCATGATTAATTGAGGATACTTATTTAATTAAATGAAACAGAGATACTTTTTAATTGTCCCTCTACAAGACTTGTTCGACAATAAATAAACAGGAAGAGCAGAGAGATGTGTTCGCATTTGGAGAAGACGTGTAATCCAATTTGCAGTACATGTTTCCAGTCCTGTTAAATGCAAATTTAATCAGGGTCATCCTTCGCATCCTTTCGCAGCCTTCGCCAATTTTCAGCTTTTTGTTGTCCCTCGCATTAGCATAACCCTCCCAAAACCCCCGCTGAACAGAAGCAACAGCAAAAGTTCGATGTGTCATATAAACTAACTCCATGGAGTATAGACTTTCCTTAAAAAACGATAGTCGCTCAGCTGGCCAAGGAAGGTCCAATGTCATGTTCGAAACAGAATGATAGAGCAACTTGAATCCGCCCAAAACTATATTCTTTAATAACCATTATATTGGCCTATAAAGGTAAAAAGTAAAATTGTCCCTGTGCTTAACTAAGTATGTACGACGCCATGAAGGCGTAATAGGTGAATGGATGCATAGATCCACATTTTCTTGACCTCGGCACTAGTTGCAGGTGAGTGGTCAGTTTCACGCCCCGGCCGCTTTACCCAAGGTACCCATTGGACACAAGGCTGGGTGGGCCCCTGAGTCGGTCTGGACAATATGCAGAAATGAAAATGCTTGACCATACCGGGACACGAACTCCGAGCCCTCGGTAGTCCAGCCCGTAGCCAGTCGCTATACAGACTATGATATCTTGGCTCCTACATATTTACCTACTTTCCTTACTTAGAAGAAATACAGGATGCTTATGATCACCTTGCTATCTGTCTACTGCCGCCCATCTCTTTGTGCATTCCCTCTAGTTTTTGTTAGGATCAGAGATCACCTTGTTGCCTGTAGGTCTATTTGTCTGTCTGTGCATGCCCTTAAACTGCTCGTTTTCTATGCAGTCCGTGTCGTATCAAAGGAAAGTAGGAGATTAGTTCTTCCAGAATTTCATCTTAGTCTTTCTCGCAGGTTTTCATAAATAAATTTTGTAGTTCAAATAAAATTACAAGTAGTATTGTAGGATTATATTTTTAGGTCTATAATTATATATAAAGAAGACAAGATAAAGGGATGTCACCTAAATGACAGTAAGCACTCGATGAATTATGATGGTAGGTGCAAATCCATTCTTTAAGCATGCGTGAACAGTCGATAAGCGCAGAAATGCTCTAAATTGAAGATTTGATTTAGGACCAAAAATACCTCATCAATGAATGTAGCTCTTATAAAATTTCAGAGGAATATTTAGAGATAAATTCACAGTGTTACAGAAAGAAGTATTTAATAACTAAACGTGAGTTTTCATAATAAGAAGTAATAATTTATACATTTATGAAGCAATGTATTTAGATTAGCATTTTATTTTTTTACTGAACTGGAAGTTGTATTATGCTTAGTGGAATTACCTGGTTTCCATCTGATTCTTTTCACAAGGAGAATTATTGATGCTCTCATCTCATTGCGACGAACTGTAGGCCCTTTCGAAAAAATTGTGTGAAGCATCTGTTAGATTTGTCATATCAGCCTGTCTATCTGTCACTCCGAATGAAACAACTCGACTCTGATTGGACGGTTTTTCATGACAATTTATAATGGAGACTTTACTGAAGTTTGTGGACATAATTCAATTTCGGGTAAATCGGACAATTATAACGGACCCTTTACATGAAAAATAAAAAACTATCCCTGTAACAGACTGTGGTGAATGCCCATAGAGTTGTGAGACGTTGAGGCTCCCACATTTTCTAGACAATCGGCTCACAGCGGTGAGGTTGTCAGACTTACGCGTCGGCCGCTCTTTATCCCCAGGAAGATTGCTGGTACTTATTTCTGTTAGAGGCTGAGTCGACTCCAGGGTCATAGTGCGGTTGGAAAGATTACGTCCATTGTAAAATCTAATGACCTCGTCGGAAATCGAAACCGCGACCTTCCGGCTTGTAGCACAGTACCTCAACCTACCGCGTGCCCCACACACAATTAATACAATGCCGCTTCGACCACCACAAATCTCACACGAAATAACTCGGTACTGAACCAGGGCCACCGCGGTGAGAAGCCTATGTCTAGCTACTTGGCACTCTCAGAACCCCTCACACATGCAACTTGCAAGTAACGCCTCTTGCCTCAAAGAGAGAGACTAAAAGAGACACGGTATATGGATCTTTGTCCGCTCTTTCATTCGGTTCTTCCTTCGCCAGCCATTCTTCATTCCTTCAATAAAACTCTCGTATTTCATCCTTGGAGGTTTTCTTCCCACTTTGTCAAATTATATATGCTCAAAGTAAAGAAGCTAAAATGCTCTCATGGCCGTAACGGCGAAAGGAATAATTCTGCAACGTAAATTGCGCCACAGCAACATCACATTTGCAGTTCAGAAATTGTCGTGAAATTACAGGGCAAACATGTTTCAAAATGGCTCTCTATTGAGAAGTGTAGCTTCTGGGGGCAGAAAATGTATGAAATATTTTGGCAAGGAAAAAAGTAAAACACGAAAGACACGCTTCAGTCGTGTGTGATGAGACAATGAGAGAGGAGTTCTGACTAAGACCAACGACATTTTGACGTTTGAAGGAGGAGAATAATGAGTTACAAAGCAAACACTGCGTGAAGCTCACTCCACAACACGGGCCCTGGGGCACTGCAGTAAGGCTGCACACCAGCAACAGTGTCTGACTGTAAGTTAAGTAAAGCCGTAAGCAGCAATGTACGAGTAAATACACGGTCCTAAGCTCAGAACGGTATTAACTCATTGGTTCAATTGGCCTGAAAAACTAAGATTGCGGACACATTAGTTAAATCGAATGCAGCTGTGACGAAACCAATGTGACTATACTTTGTTTACTATATCCAAGGCATTCATGTAAAGAAAATATGGTGTACAGGCCTTTTATTAACTTACAGGCTAAGAGCCGTGGCCATAGCTCAAGCGGTTGGTCGCTGACTTCCCACCACGGCGGCCCGGGTTCGATACCGGGTCTGGTAAAATGGGCTTTGTGGTGGACAAAGTGGCGCTGGTGCAGGTTTTCTCCGAGTACTTCGGATCCCCTGCCAATGTTCATTCCACCAATTGCTCCACAATCACCCTCACCTATCATCTGGGGCTGGTACAATAGGCCAGAAGTGGCCGCAGTGCAATGGACCTAGTCCCACCCCAATTACTCTGGAGGAGCCGCCAATTCTGCAGCTACTCAAGAATGTCCCAGCATTTTATGGGATCCGAAGGTTCATTGTAGTGTTCACAAGAGCCCTCCACTGGTCTCTATCCTGAGCCAGATCTATCCAATCCATACCATCCCATCCTATCACTCTAAGATCCATTCTAATATTGTTCACCCGCCTATGCCTTGGTCTTCCCAGTTGTCTCTTTCCTTCTGGCTTTCCCACCAATATCCTATACGCATTGGTCGTCTCACCCCCACTAGCAATAAAAAACTTACAGGCAAGACAAGTCAACTTTTGCCCGTTTCAACCGACGTCTGTCTTTATTCCAGTAGTAGCACGTAGGGCATAGTGAACAGTCCGTGGTATATTAATGTGATATTGCTTTTCTACGCTTACATCTACCGATATGCGCTGCTGTACAGCCACTTGATTGTTGTTTTGGATCCCATGTTTGGTTGCTGAATACCAAAGTTTGAAATTATATCACTATTGTGTAGTTGCCTCGAGATCCGAAAGTGTGTTGAATATGAAATCTCTTAATTTTCATTTTTGTATTCGGAACACTTTCTTTCTCCGACTAGCATTTAGCGGCATACAAAGAGAGAAATTTGTAGGTACTGACGAGATGTCGTCATTGAACGTATCCCAGCTAAAAGGCAATTGAAGTCCCTCACTTGACGGGTTTTGTAAGAAAGAAGTGGGGGAGGGTCTCTTCACGAGTTGTTCTGTACATACAGACGGAAGGAAGGACTGAGATAACTTATTAGGCGCTAAAAGAATGTGAGGGTGTGGACAAGACTCTGCCGCCTCAAGATGTGACCCATTGGCGGACTGGACATTTCCAGTCCCACAATGACAGCTTGTAGCGGCGAATGAAAGGCTGGTTTCTGCATTGTGACATGGAGAGGATGTGAAGGATGTAGAAAGGTCCTACTTTAAGGCACTGTCCCGGCACTTAAGGTGCGGGGACTTCGGAAAACTACGAAAAAACTCGGTCGAGTTGGTCACGAGGGCCAGATTTAAACTCGCAAAATCCCGAATACTGAGCAGGATAGCCAACTGCTTACCCTCGACATTCGGTAGAATGATCTTAGTATAGTTTTGGTCACATGAACATAAATTTTGGTCGGACATTTGGACGTAATATAAAACACGAATAAAAAGTTCTGGGAAGAACTAATCGCCTACTTTCCTTTGATACGACATGAAATATATACAGAACAACGCATCCAAAAATTCTTTTGTTGGTAAGGTAAGCATATTATCCTTGCAGCAGGAACGTGTTCACTGAGACACTGCCTAGCAGACCGAACCGCTGCCTAGCAGCGATAGGGTGATAAGCATACGGACACATAGACAGCAAGCTGATCTCATAAACTTCATTTTATTTTTTATAAAAATAGGGAAATTGGCTAAAAACGAGCACACTGTATTGTGTGTTAAATTCTGTGACTTGTATTCCAGAAGCTTCCAGCTCGACTGTAATCTACGTGTAGTACGATGACTGATGCCACTCCATTCAGGAGAATGCAGAGATAGTACCTTGAAACAGGCCACGATCGCTATCTCAATCTTTGCATGTTATTCGATAGCAGTCATCATATAAATGTTAAATATCTGCTGTAGTTGATATGATGTCGTCATTAACCTGCGACCCATCCACCTAAATCACCCTAACTTCAGAAAAATTGGAGATACAAGAAGAAGAACCTGTTTCAAATTAATTCAAGGGCTGCGGTGGTTCAGTCGGTACAGTGACTACCAATAAAATGGCGTTCAATTCCCAGCAAGGCAGATGTTCCTGTCTTCTCCACTGTATCCAAACTAATTCTGGGACATATACAGCCTCGTGTCCCGTGGATACCGGAGGCTGTTTCCCAGAGAGTAAAGTTCCCGGGTCTAAAGCTGATTATTCACCTCCATCTAGTGCCTAGGTTAAGTATACGTGGAGCTATACCTCTACTCCTCTGTATGTCTTCATTGCGTGAAGCATGAAATTCATCTTAAAATCCAAAAAAGTTTAGATCCTTACCGTTTTACTGCTAGTAAAATTTATATGTATTAAACAATTCAGACAGATAGAGTCACATTAGTTGTAATTAATATCCAACACGCTTAAGGCTTCAGTACACCATCCTCAGGGGTGTCATATATACTTTACATAAAGACAATATTGGTGACATAAGTATATAATGTAGGTAAAAAGGTAAACGCAACGCTATCCTTGTAGCGGACAATGGGGGCCCATAGGATTGTGAGACGTCGAGGCTCCCATATTTTCTAGACAATCGGCTAACAGATGGCGGTAAAGATGTCAGTTATGCGCCGGCCACCCTTTACCCCCAGGAAGATTCATAGTGCTCATTTCTGAGTCGACCCCAGGGCCATAATGCGGCTGGAGGTATTAGATAAAGTGAAAAAATCCAATGATCTTATCGGGAATCGAACTCGCGACTAACCGGCTTATAGCATAACGCCTCAACCAGCTACGCTACGGTGTGCCCCCAAAGTATATAATATAAGACTGAATATTCTAGAAGATGTTTGAAACTGTTAAAATAATTAAATTGTTAGTATCATTACAGCTGTGTACGTGCTATAAGTTTTAACGTGTTTAATACGATAATATGCATTGTAATTTAATATTTTCCACTGAAATGATAGACCCTAAAAAGAAGTTTAGTCCTTTCGTCACAGAAGACACACCGAATTTAAATTTAAAAAAAAGTATTGCCGGTTATGCTCTTTAGGGTCATAATCGCTGCTTACACACATATACGAGGGGCGTTCAAGTTCTAAGGTCTCCGATTTTTTTTCTCAGGACTGGGAGCAGATAGACACATGCGGTTTTGTTTAAAATACGTGTGCACCCTTTGTGAATGCGTGACAGAGATGGCAGAACTCTATGGCACACAGAACTCTAGTGGTAGCGGCGAGTGTGAGGAGTGTTTTTGATACTTAAAATGGCGACGTTCTCGTTACAAGAACAGCGAGTAATCATTCGTTTTCTCCACTTGCGTGGTGCGACACCCATTGAAATTCATCGCCAGTTGAGTGAGACATGTGGTGATGGTGTCATGAATGTGAAAAATGTGCGTTCGTGGGCGCAACAGTTCAAAGAAGGCCGAACGTCGTGTGACAACGAACCAAAACAATCTCGGCCTCGCACCAGCCGGTCTGACAACATGGTCGAGCGAGTTGAGAAAGTTGTTTTGGAGGATCGCCGATTGAGTGTGGAAAACATCGCCCCCAAAGTTGGCATTTCCGTGGGATCTGTGCACAAAATCCTGCATGAAGACCTGCGAATGCGGAAAGTGTCCTCCAGGTGGGTTCCACGAATTTTGGCGGATGACCACAAGGCTGCACGCATGGCAATGATGAAGGCATGAATGGGACTTTCTTTTCATCAACTGTGACAATGGATGAGACATGGATGCCGTTTTTCAATCCGCTATTGCATCAGCAATTTTCCAGTGGTCAAAACAGACTCCTACAGAAGCGTTCGCAGCGGCCATGGAATCATGGCGTCGACGTTGTGAAAAATGTGTACGGCTGCAGGGAGATTACGTTGAAAAGTGACAGAAGTTTCAAATTTTTTGTATGATTATTGTGTGAGAAAAAAAATCGGAAACCTTAGAACTTGAACGCACAACGTACAATCTGTGGGCAAAATGCGGAGTGATTTTAATTTTAAGACAGGTAATGCTACATCCATCCCCCCAACGTGTCTCCACCTTGTCATTGTGGTGGGGCTTGTTTGACTCTGTGACCTAGAGAGCTATGCAGGCGGTAGTTTAACTACCGGTAGGATCACCCATGCCGGAAAGGTCAAAGGGTAGAGTCCAGACTAAGAGAGATACCCTGGTTCTCCAGGTTGGGGGTTGGGCATGGGGCTAACAAACTCATCCTGTAAAAAGAACTTTGTTCAGAAACCTAACAACCAGCCTCGAATAAGTGGAACATATGGGAAACGGACTAAGCAAAGGACAAGGAACAATTACATTGCGATGGCAACTTGGAATGTACGCACAATGCTGCAACCCGAAAAGATGCAGAAAGTAGCCCTAGAAATTGACATTATGGCACTGCAAGGACTAAGATGGCAAGGATAATGCAATGCCAAAGAGAATGTTAAAAGGAAGGCTATATTCCACAAGAAGAAAAGGAAGACTCAGAATGAGATAGCCAGACGATTTTGAGAACGACCTGAAGAAGATGAAGGTGAAAGGTTGAATAAAGAAGATGAGGAATAGAGATCAGTGGAGACTGGTTGTAGAGGAGGCCAAGGCTCGCCCAGGGCTGTAGCGCCGAGTGGTAGGTGGGTGGGTAGGTGGGTAGGTAGGTAATGCTACATCCAAACAATGTAGTAACTACAGAGCTTCGAAGTTTTGACTAAGTACAGGGAATGCTGTACCTTTTTCATGGCAAAAGTGCCTTCCTATGTCGCCAGAGACTGTACAATAAAGACCAAAGAGTACTGCATTTCGCAGCTGCTGGAGTCAAGAGACGGACAGCCACATCTACATTGACGGAGTGCAAGAGAGACAAAGCCATTCTGGATGACGTAAAGACCGGGCCAGTATGGACAAAAATTTAGGGCTCCGTAATGAAATGGATATATCATGTTCAAGAAAGAGATGGGCCCCGCCAAATTAATGATGAAGTAATAAATAAACAGACTAATGACGAGAGTTCAGGAGGCCGAGACAGGTTGAACACGTGATAATTGCTTGATAGCTTGATGGTGATTCGTGATAACGAATGTACGTTTTCATTTCTCCTGCTTAAATTAGTTTTCCTTCCGATCAACTCCCTACTCTAACACGCGTTTGGCGCTGGAATGTGTCTGCAGGCCCATCATAGGAAAGGAACGCTCATAAACTGCCGTAATGGGCACTGAGAGGCGCGTCAAGAGGCACGGGTTTTACTGCTGTGTGCTGTAGCTATCGCAGCGAATAAAACAGCATACAGTACGTGTTTAAATATTTCTCATTGCTGCAGTTCAAGCAGAGCCGATAAACAGAATATCTCAAGTCACAAACCTTTGCCATATTCGTGTGTAATCTTTGTTCTTATCTATCTACCTATCCAGCCAGTCAGCTACCTACCTACCTACCTACCTACCTACCTACCTATCTATCTGTCCACACATAAACTTATAAGTATATTCATCCATGCATTCATCCATCAGTCCATCAATGAATGCATCCACTCACTCATTCATCCATCTGTCCAACCATAAAGTGTGTATAGAAAGGGCTGCATGCTTTAAGAAGCAGCAAGAAATCTCAGTCAACATGGATCCAGAAACCAATGTCTGCTAAGATATGGGGATGTTCATGTGATCTCTGAAGCAGATGCTCTGTGTGGTTGCCTCAAGGCAAGTGCATTTCAACACAGCTTTCAGAGTACGCTGTCGAAGATTTCTCATTTCACTCACATCTCTTGATAAGTATTCGCTTCTCGTTGTTGTAGTAGATCGGCGCTGAATAAACCAAAGTTTTAGGTGTCTCCACAGCCAAAAATTCAAAGAATTAAGATCAGGAGATAGTGCAGGCCAGTTGACTGTGCCTCCGCGTCCTATCTACTCACTGGAAATCTGGTTCAGGTGCTGACAGGGCGAAGAAAATGAGATGGTGACTCATCATGCATGAACCAAATATGCTGTCGTTGATGAAGCGGCACGTGTGCCAAGGATACTGGTAAATCATTCAGCAAGAAACAATGGCACACTGCACATCTTAGTCTGTTAGGTAAGGCAACTGCTCCTGAGCATTACCCAGACACTGACTCGCCCATATCTCAGCCTGCATCGATTTCTGGATATTTGTTATCTGGAACTTGTTTGCTTATATGAGTGAGTACTATACCCACTTAAGCTTGTAATCATTTTTATGTCCTCTAGATTCATGAATTCATTCACGCGTCTATACAGAAGGCCGGGCTAGTTGCACTATCCCCCGAGTCCTGAGACATGAGTCCCGTGTGACCCGTAAGCAAGAATAACGGTGAAGAATGCAGTCTTCTGGGATTTGGCACCGTGTATATGTGGTGTTAACCGACGTTTCGGAGGAACGTATCGCCCCCATCTTCAGGGTTGAAGAAAAAGTATAAGTAAATCTGCAAGCGACAACACCGTGAGACACGATAAAGCAGTCTGCTTTATCGTGTCTCACGGTGTTGTCGCTTGCAGATTTACTTATACTTTTTCTTCAACCCTGAAGATGGGGGCGATACGTTCCTCCGAAACGTCGGTTAACACCACATATACACGGTGCCAAATCCCAGAAGACTGCATTCTTCATAGTCACCGCCGTGAAAGCCTCAAATCTTACAAGAATAACGGTGTTAGCGAGAGCAAGCAGCAATTTATCCGACTGGCCTACCATCTCGCCATCTATATATCCATACATACATACGTCCATCCATTATAGATATAACCATCAATCAATCAATCAATCAATCAATCAATATTTCCATCTATATCGATGAAATTCAGAAACTACGAAAAATTTCCTGATAGTGATGTTCTTCAAGTGGCTCTTGAAGCAGAAACTGATCAAATGCAACAAAATCGACTCACAAAGACCGCTTTTTTATAATCTGATTTTAATAGTACATTGTTTCCTAATGTGTTCCATTTACGGCAGCTTACTTACGTGTACATGCGGAAGAACATGGCTCGCAGCAGCAGTTTCTGATAAGTTGCGTTGAGAACCATCTATCTCTGGTTGCAAACAATTTTTGATAGTTGTTCGTGCTTTACACTTTCCAGAAACTGTTCTTGTTTTTAGCGATATCCCTTGGTTCTTGAACTCCAGCACACATCACCTCCGGAGCACAATTCTTGTGGGCAGGGTGTATATAGGACACTTTATTCGCGTGCTGAAATAATCTGTGTTTGGAATTTCACATGCAAAGTATTGTAACACGCGATTTGTAACTACTCGAACACAGAACTAGGTCACGTTAACTAATTAGAAATGACAATCCAAATCCAAAGCCATAATCCATTTTAAGGAAGCCCCCTCCCCATGGTTACTTTAAAAGAGTTAAAGTCACGTAATACTCCTCGTCATTAATTCAATGCATTCCTTATGAAGGAAATACGAGTGAGTTGGTTTGAGCTCCAATCAAACATGCAGAAATAAAATTAAAGAGTTTTCACAGGGTCGCCTCCCCATGAAGAACATTTTTCCCTACGATGCGCCGATTTGTAGAATCAGGGTGGGATAAGCATATATTAAAATAATAATAATCACGTGTATCAGTGACTGTAGACGACGTTTTGGATTGGATGATTGGATTTATGGACACCTTATACATACACAACTCGGGACTACAGGCAATCAGCGCTATCACTGATTTAGACCCATTCAATTTCATCGTTGCACTTACACACTACGGTTCTCAGTCTTCACGTGTCTTGTACAGGCAACGGCTTTATAACAGTCTCACTGTCACTTCAAATCACACATGAAGTCTTCTTTGCGCCGCCTTATTCTGCTCTTATATGGCAGGCTGAAGTCTCGAAATTCGACCCTTCACTTCCGACTCGACTACTCTGCTTCTTAGTTGATTGAGACACTATGCTACAAGCCGGAAGGTCGCGGGTTCAAGTCCCGATGAGGTTATTGGAATTTTTTTCAATTGACCTAATCCTTCCAGCCGCACTATGGCCCTGGGGTCGACTCAGCCTCTAACAGAAATGAGTACCATGAATATTTTTGGGGGTAGAGGGCGGCCGGTGCGTAGGGCTGACAACCTTGCCGCCATCTGTGAGCCGATTGTCTAGAAAATGTGGGAACATCAATATATCACAACCCTATGGGCCTCCACGGCATGTTACAGGGATATTTTTACTTTACTTACTACCCTGCATAGGGGCAGCGCCATAGCTCAAGCGGTTAGTCGCTGGCTTCCCACCGCGGCGGCCCGGGTTCGATCCCGGGTCTGGTCAAGTGGGATTTGTGGTGGACAAAGTGGCGCTGGGGCAGGTTTTCTCCGAGTACTTCGGTTTCCCCTGCCAATCTTCATTCCGCCAATTGCTCCACAATCACCCTCACCTATCATCTGGGGCTGGTACAATAGGCCAGAAGTGGCCGCAGTACAAGGTACTTAGTCCCACCCCACTAGCATTATAAAATTATTACTCTGCTTCTACTACTTGGTCACGTCATATGTCCTCGGCATGGACCACACAGAAAACAGCTTCCCTATTTTTCAGAAGGCTTGTATACTGGTACATTACCTAGCAATGAACGTTCTTATGTTTCACGCATACGCTTCGCAGAAATGTGTTTACCGAGTCGTTGCCTAGCAATGGGTATACCCGTCACAATATTCAAATATCTGTTTATCCCACCCTGGTGAACGGATTCAACTCTGGATAGGGTAACACGACAGATCTCTTGAACTTCCATAGAATTACAGGCTATGTGGAAGGGGGCGTTAGCAGCCCGAAGAAGAGATGATCTGAGAAAACAAATGAAGCTGAAACAGGCGGACCCACAGTCTCCGCTGGCAGGAACAACATTCATCATAATCCAGGCCTTGCATGGCCTTGAAACCATACTTGAGTTTACGGCCTGACCGCAATGTTCAGGGCGGTTCTTCATTTCTGTGGCTGTGGTTTCGAGTCCTACGCAACACATCCGTGTTTATTCATTTGTTATCAACACTTTCTCGTTTTATAAAACTAGTCTTACAACATCAGACAGACATCCTCAGTACGAAATAAATTTCAAATCACAAAGTTACTTCTGAGAGTTATTATCCATGATCACGGTACAACAGGTATATAATATCCGTGTAGACTTATTAAATTTATGAGTAAAGGAGTGAAGGATAAGTATGTGAGTTAGTTAGGGATCAAGTAACTGACACTGACAGGAGTGAATGAACAGTTGGGTGGGATACAGGTAAGAATGAGATAGCAAGCAAAGGAGAGATATGGAGAATCAGAAGTGCCCGCACTGAGCTCACCTGTCATATGGCCGAAAGCCCGGATAGCTCAGTCTGCGTGGCGAGAGGCTATGGGCCAAGAGGCCGGGTTCGATTTCCAGGATGGACAAAATGTTATTCTCTACTCCACAACGTCCAGACCCAGCCTCTTATCCAATGAGTACCGGTAGAGGGGTATTTACCCGAGGCTTGAAGCTGACCACGCAACTCTGTCTAGTGCAGGGATCAAGAATGGTGGAGCTATATCGCCACTCTCCCATACGTCTTCATGGAATAGTACTTAATTATATAAGCACAGGGACAATATAATATTTACATTAATTTTTTATTTATTTATGGCTTCATATCTTGTACTCTTCTCTAAGTATAATTAGAATGATCAAGTGAAGGAGGAGGAGGTGGGCAGGGCATGTAGCACGAAGTGAGAGAACAGGAATTCATATAGGATATTGGCGGGAAAGCCAGAAAGAAAGAGACCACTAGGAAAACCAAGGCGTAGGTGGGTGGACAATATTAAAATGGATCTTAGAGATAGGATGGGATGGTAGGGATTGGATTGATGTGGCTCAGGATAGGGACCAGTGGAGGGCTATTGTAAACACGGTAATGAACCTTCGGGATCCATAAAATGCTGGGAAATTCTTGAGTAACTGCAGAATTGGTGGCTCTTCCAGAATGGCTCAGCTCAATGAGTAAGTAAGTATGGTTTATTTAACGTCAGATTTTGCGGTTTATTTTAAATCGCTGTCAGTATCTAATCTACAGCGCCTAATGGTAGAATTACTCATAAATGTTAAGGTATTTGGAAGAAAGCGGTGGTGACCTGGTCGGGGTAGGCCTACTTTCCCGTCTTTCGGCAGGAGGCATCGGACAAAATTGCGGGAAGCCTCAGTCAGTATTGCTGATGTCACGGCCGAGGTTTCAACCCAGTACCGAATACATGCCCACAGCATTACCGACGATGTCAGTATGTCAGGGTACAGGCCCTATAGCGCTTATTGGTAGGATAATTAGTGAATGAGGAAGACATCTGCCTGCAGGCACTGGGAGACCCCAGGAACTCCGGCTCAGACCCGAAAGTCACAAGTGTAAACCGTTCGAGCCAACTTGCTTGGCGAGTCCCTCTTCAGAAGCTGGCAGTCAGTTAGCCAAAGAATCCCCCGCATTTTATGGAACCTGAAATTCATTACCGTGTTCAAAAAAGCTCATCAATGGACCCTCTCGTGAGCGAGATGAAACCAGTCCACAACCCGATATGCTATTTATTTAAGATTCGCTTCAATATTTTCCTCCAAACTTAAGAGCCAGTATAGCGAAGTCGATACAGCGACTGGTTACGGGCTGGACGATCGAGGGATCTGAGTTCGAGTCCCGGTAGGGTCAAACATTTTCCCTTTTCTACGTTGTCCAGACCGGCTCCGGGGCCCACCCAGCCTACTATGTAATGGGTACCGGCGGCTTTTTTCCCCAGGTTAATGGGACCGAGGCGTGAAGCTGACCACTCATCTCCAAATAGTGCCGAGGTCAAGAATACGTGGGTTTATACATCCAATACCCCATATATCTTCATGGCATAGTGCCTACTTAGTTAAGCACATGGACAATTTTACCTTTTTTTTACCTCCAACTTAGGCCTCATAAATTGACTTCCTCTTCATATTTTTTCGAAGATATATCGACTGGCCCGTAGTACCAAGGTTAGGAATATGTGGGATTGTAACTCATCTTAATGGCGTGCTGTGAAAGCATAGAGGTAGACGTTACTGTATTATTTGAGATATATTTTGCATTGGGATCCCATGTCGATGCATAGGCCACTGTTGCTGTCAGCGTGAGGTGACCGTCGAATCGGCTGAGGCGAGGCGCGCGGCGCGGCACTTCTCTGACTGTCGTCATATATCCCGTGGATGAGGAGGTTGTATTACGGTAAGGGAATTGTAAATCGAACCAGATACAGTTTCTAACAGCTGTTACTGTTCCCTTAGACCAAGGTTGACGTCAGTTCCCTGTAAGCATGCGACAATTCTGTCATAGTGATTCTGGATAGTTAAGTAAGGGTAGAGACAGGCAACGGGATGGGCAAGTATTCCGTTAGGTTGTCGTGAAAGAAAATGTTTCCCAGTGCTTAATGAAGCAGTACGCCATGAGATCTGTACGGGAGTGCAGGTATAACTTCACGCACTAGAGTCAGGCGGTCAGCTTGACGCTCCGGGGCTAGGACCCCAGTACCTGCTGGACAGAAGGCAGGTCTGGACCCAGAGACGTGAATGGCGATTTCCGTAGCGCATAAGAATTGTTCTTGTCTCCAGATATGTTCTGGAGCACAGCCAGTAAACTGCTGAGTACCGGATGCATATTCGGCGGGTGTAAAGCGACCTAAGCGGAAAGCTTGCAATTCACTTTAATCTAGTTCCGAAGTTAAGTGAAGTTACACTCCCACTCCCCCTCAAGTCTTTATGGGACGGTACTTAACTAAGCACAGGAGTAACTTTGATTTAAAAGCATATGTCGACCTATTAACTTTGGCAATAGTGTGATACCAGGATATTGCAGGACCTGTGCACCGCGCCACGAGGACGTGTAGGTAGTGTCGCCTAGTGCTCCATTAACTGCGCACCAAGGCATGAAGATGGATGGGGAAGTGAAGGTGTATATCTCCACACATGCATAGGCAAGTGGTCCTTTTCATGCCCCTTCCGGAGGCTGGGTGGGCCCCAGAACCTGTCTTGACGCTACAGAGGGGAGAAGACTCTATTGTCCCTGCCCGTTATCAAAATCCCGATGCCTCTGCTGCTCAGCGTGTAGCCTATCACTGTAGCTGAGTGTGCTACACATTTAGACCAGATATGGGGGACTCTAGTTGCTTTAGCACAGGGAACAGTTCTCACCGTATTGACTGGAGACAAGTGAGCGATGTTGTAGGGGCTGTCCCTGTAACAGACCATGGAGGCCCACAAGGTTGCGAGACGTCGAGGATCCCACATTTTCTATACAATCGGCTCACATATGGCGGTGAAACTGTCAGCCTTACGTCCCGGCCGCCCTTACCCCCTGGAAGATTCCTGGTACTCATTCCTGTCAGAGGCTGAGTCGACCTCAGGGCCGTAGTGCGGCGGGAATAATTAGGTAAATTAAAAAATCCAATGACACACACACACACACACACACATATATATATATATAAGCTCACGGATGGATGGCTGGGTTAGTGGATGGGACAGGCCGACGGGTATGTAGGAAGGCACACACATTAAATTAGATTGAATCGGACTGGATATATGTATACAGATAGATAATTATATTATATTAAATTAGATAGACTGACAGACAGACAGACAGACAGACAGACAGACAGATAGATAGATAGATAGATAGATAGATAGATAGATAGATAGATAGATAGATAGATAGGCAGAGAGGAAGGCGGGCGGGCAGGCTGACTGGCAGGTAGACAGGCGGAAGGACAGAAATTTCGAGTAGGCCCCTTATGCTCATTGTCAGGAGCTGCGTGCTGTAAATTTGCGAACCAAAATAATTACAGGCAAACATCCTGAAATTACATAGCAAGAAATGGTCCAAACTCTCTGTTGCTGAGTCCGTGTTATAGCCCGTACCCTTCTACAGTCCTTACTTACTTACTTACTTACTTACTTACATACCTTCTCATGGAGCTGAGCCCTTCTGGAGGAGCCGCCAATTCTGCAGCTACTCAAGAATTTCCCAGCATTTTATGGAACCCGAAGGTTCATTACAGTGTTCACAAGAGCCCTCCATTGGTCCCTATCCTGAGCCAGATCAATCCAATCAATATCATCCCATCCTATCTCTCTAAGATCCACTCTAATATTGTTCACCCACCTACGCCTTGGTCTTCCCAGTGGTCTCTTTCCTTCTGGCTTTCTCACCAATATCCTATACACATTCCTTGTCTCCCCCATTCGTGCTACATGCCCTGCCCATCTCATCCTCTTTGACTTGATAATTCTAATTATACTTGGAGAAGAGTACAAGTTATGAAGCTCCTCATTGTGGGAATTTTTCTCCAACCTTCTGCCACTTCATCTCTCTTCGGTCCAAATATTCCCCTCAGCACCCTGTTCTCAAACACCCTCAGTCTGTGTTCCTCCCTTAGTGTCAGAGAGCAAGTTTCACACCCATACAGAACCACAGGTAAAATTATAGTTTTGTATATTCTAATTTTTATGTTTTTGGGCAGCAGACGAGAAGACAAAAGGTTCTGGACTGAATGGTAGCAAGCATTACCCGAGTTCAATCTTCTCTTAATTTCCTCCTGAATCAGGTTTCGTCGATTCGACCAAAATCAATGCACATTCGCTGAGAACGGCTAGGTCTAAAAATATGGGCAGCACTTCTCATCTGCCTTCTCAGATACCGCTCATGCAGGAGATGGTGGGGTGGTGGGGTGGGGGGAGTTTGGAAAAAGCCTATCCTCTGTGGTCTTGTCTGGGAAACGTTCCTAGGTTATGGGTAGGATCGCTTTCTTTTCGTTGTCCTGAGAAGGTACAACAAGAAGAGTCCCGACACTATCCATGTGAGAAGAGGATTAAGAAAATCCCTACTCTTACAGGAAGCAAGTCCCAAATCTGAGTAAACTGGAGGAAGGAGACACATACAGGCAAGCAGGTTATTTTTGTCATCAATTCTCACCGTATCTCCAGGCTAAAAAATTGCCTGCAGGGCAGGAAGTTGGACGAGAGGGCATCACAGTAGCGTTTTCCTGCCTGTGGCGGCCAGCGCCAAGTAACACCCTGGTGGCCGGTCGTGAAGATGGTGGGAAATGAGTTGGTCTGCTTGCCCCACCCCTCCTCATTACCGCTGCAGGTGTTGCCCAGGATGAGTAAGTGGCATCTTCCTACAAAAGAGGAGGAGATCTTAAAAAAAGAGCCCAACACTTCACATTTTTTCTCTTTGAAATGTCCTTCCGCCCATCCCTGAGGGAGAATAAGGGGCTTTAGAAGAAGGGCGGTTTTCCCACTAACCTCCGACCTTTCCCTCTATGTACCTTAGTTACGTTACAGCAGGGAGGGACGGGACTACATACCGGGTGGGTCAAAAGAGATTACGTAGTCTGTCCATCAGTGATGACCAAACGCTGACTGTTCTCATACGTAAGACTTGTTTTCTAGCATAACAGCTAACCCCATGGGGCGGAGACCTTGATGAAACAATTGTCGCTCAGGTGATACAAAAAATCTTCGCCTTTTATGTGACCCGAACGTTCATTAAAGTATTCATAAAAGTTTACCATTAGACCCTGCACTGAGCCAATTGAATCGAGTCCATAATCCCTTACCCTATTTCTCTAAAACCATTTTATTCTACTTTCCTTATTTTGTGAAAATAAAAATAGGCTTATGAGATCAGCATGCTGTCTGTGCCTATGTTTCCTTCCTATCAACTTTTGAATGCCTGTACCAATCTGTATGAACCTTGGTATCATGCCATCTGAGTCCTCAACGGCGTACTCCATAAACCCCTCCCATCAGACTGTGTCTGTGTGTTTATTCCCTTATCGTTGCTAGGCAACGGCTCGTAACGCTCATATTCTTTGAAATCGCGGTATCTTAGTCTCCCTCAGGAGAGTAAGGATTGATTAGTAGAAGAGTTATGAGTCAACTCCAAAGTTTGGGGTGGGAAATGGCAAAAATGCTCACTGAATTTTCAACGAGAATTTTTCTAGAGTCTATGGTTGAACACTTTACATTATCATCTTATTCAGTGTAACGTGTAAAGATGCAGTTGAGCTTTAAAGCACATGTAGGGTAAAGTAGGGAGAGATGACGTACTTTTCTAAACTATTAAATTAAAATTAAAATATACAGGTAACGAAACTTTTAATATCATGTATGACGCTGACGACTACAATGGTTCTCAGTAATTAGAACTACTTAAAAGGTTAAATGGAAAGTACTTTAACAAAGCACTATATTCGGTCATCTGTCGGACAGGGTTCGGTGTGACGTCGCGGTGAGGGTGGGAGAGATTGCTTACGTGTATGTACCAATTAATTGTACTTCCTTGACCTTTCTCCGTTTCCTCTTTCCGTTCTTCCGTAAACTTGAACGTGTTTGTGGCTGTACCGTACATGTTTCATGTAACCATCTGAAGCATACAGCGCATCGAATCCAGTCTGATTTCGAAGTGGTTTACTGATAAATTTCCAAACGTTCCACACACTCACTGTCTTCAGAATATGCCGACTGTTTGCTGTCATATGGAAGAACTGAGCTGTCATTCAATAGGGATGACAGTGGAACTTCGTGTTATTTAGAGGAGACACTGCCTTTGACGGATTTTGTCTGCGGTTTTTAATTTCTGATTGCGAGTATGATGTAGATAATTTTCTTTTTCCTTATCCTAAACGAAATTTCTCATGGTAAGAATTGCTGCTCCTCCGTTTCTCCTAGATGGTCCTTTTGATATCTGTGGTACGGGCGATACTTGCCGAAAGACCTTGTTACGAGTGAGTTGTACCGTATTTGACAGTTGCTTTCCAAGAATGCTCAGCCCCATTTCAATAAGTAGGCCCAGATGGCTGAGGACTTATAGTCGTTGTTCATACTCGTTTTGACGGTGGATGCTTGAAGAAATGTCTGACAACGCAAAGGCATCATCTGGAACTGCTGACTTATTGAAAGCATAAAGTCCACTTGCGTGAAATCCAGCCACTGGTTTTGCTGTGGTTGCTGCATTTGACCAAGCATCGCCAAGGAGCTCACCGAACTACAGACAAATAACTTCCGTTTTTCACGTCACAGTATCCAGTTACATGGGACATGGTAGAGATAGGTTTAAGGGTGGGAAATGGAGACATCTAGAGGCTGAAGGTAGAATTATATCGTTCTCTACTGCAAATTCTAACATCTGATAAGTGTTCGTGTGAGATGCATGGTCATCCAGAATAAGAATTTTCCTAGCGAATTTTCATGCTGTGAAAGGTCCTAGCGACATTTCGGAGGAATGTATCGCCTCCATCTTCAGGGTATACGAAATCCGCGAACGATGAACCAGCTTGAGCAGGTGGTTGCAGCCAATTAGACCGTGTTCGTTGAGAGTTTTGCTTAATAACTAAAATATTTGTTCGCATCGTGCCTGCTCATATCCTGATCCCTAGCAACGTGTTTTCCTGAGCGCAACAAAGGGGATTGTGTCCCATGATGATTTGCACCAATCACGTTCAGCTGGTTTCTGCCCTGCATTCAACTTCGGTTTTATGCCGAAATGGATTGCTCCGTCAAATGCCAGTTTTTGAACACCTTTCGACTTGGAGCAAAGACTTCAGCTTGTAGTCTTTCACTGTGGAGGGCTATTTTAGTTTATACTTCACGCCCCAAACACGACGGCGGTCATAGTGGATGTTCATCAAATTATTTTTAAATCAGTTTCATATGAAGAGTTGTTTCTGGAATATTAATATTTATTTCAACTTCCCTAATTTCAGTTTTCTGTTCATTTACTGCTTTCATGGCATTATTCATGTCTTCTTGTGTTCAGGACGCTAGGTTACTTTTCTAATGCAAACTTAAGGCAACTTCACTGAAATAGAACTTCTGGGATGCTACTGTCTATTACGTCACGCAGCGAAAAATAAAACCCACTTTCACGTGCCACGTCGCTCCTTAGCCCAAGAGAGAGATACCAAATTAAACCAAATCATCGGCTACGTGTAACACAGCACATAGCAACAAGACGATACCAACTGTCTTATAAATTCACACAATAAGTACGTTAACCATCAGTACATTATACTGACATGGAAATACGCCTCAAATATTTTCTCTACTCACCGACTGACTCTTGGTAGCACAAACGCAACGAACTCATCAAACTTTGCGGAAATTGTGAAAACAGGCCTTCCTTTTTCATGCCAGTTTCCAGACTGACGTTTTCTCGTGAACTTCAGACCCAATCACGTGATGCATCATCTCTCCCGACTTCACCCTATCAGCTTATTGGAGCTCTCATAATTTCAAGCAGTAGAATTATTATGACATTTTCATTCGTTTGTGGAAGAGGCTCTGTGTGATGCAAATAGTGTTACTGATATTGTGGCTTCTACAGGAATGTTCAAATTACTTGCATCGAAATTATATTAAAGAAACTATCACTTCATGATAGCTGAGCAGTAACGCGGCTGACTCATAATCCGGAAAGTTTCCATTTTGCCTGTAATTTATAAAAACGACTTTTCTCATTTAAGATTATCGTGATTTTCTTCTTACTCCGTTCACATGAATATTAAAATAACACCACGAAAATGGTCACTATTCTTTCGTCAGATCAAGTCTGGAACCTACCAAGGCCCCTGCATGACAAGAACAAATGGACACTTTCCAATATAATAAAGTGGATGGAACGTGAAGCTTACCACTGAACTTTATCCAGAAGAATCAGTGGAGCTCTACCACCACTCTCCCTTACAACATTATTGTGTACAGCTATAAATATATGTGCAATTTTACTTTCCTTCTATCGTCCTTTGCAGTTCGTCATACATAATCCTCCTCCTCATGTGATTCAATGTTCTATTGATTGAAATAGACGCAAAATAACTGAATATCGAAAACACGACACAGAATCTATCAGAAATTCCGCCCTACTCCGTTTCTTCTGCTAACAAACGGGCCCACAATGAGTGCAGATCAGGAGTGCATGAGGGACGTACTGAGGAGAATCTGAAAAACGTGACGCAACATGTTAACTATTGTGAGGTATTTATTTTCAGTTGTACCGCCGTTACAATGGACATGGAATGCTGCTTGGGCGTGTTCAATACACGCTACGTTTAGGGAGTTAGCACGGCATTCGTCTCTGAATATTCGCAGACACTCTGTTGGCCTTCTCGGGTCCGAGGTCCTCTCAGTGGCGTCCACTGGGATATCATGTCCTGTAGTCCACTGAAAGTCAACTGAAGTTTCAGTACAGTATTTCAGGATCGGACAGTGAGCCATGCAAATGCTGAACACGAAGCACTTTCTGCTTTTTACTCGGTTCGTGCCACTTTCCTATTTGGTTTCACTTCGTCCTTAAAAATGGAGGTGATATGTTCACTATCACCGGCGTACTTAGGGTTTCATCCCTAAAGAGAGAACCCTTCATTATAATGTCCTTATTTTGATATTAGCGGAAGTTGTAGGACTTGCACTCATAACTAAATAACTTCATGGAGCTGAGCCCTTCTTGAGAAACCGACAATTGTGCAATTATGCAAAGAACTTCCCAGCATTTCATGGAACCCGAAGGTTCATTACCGTGTTCCACTGGCCCCTATCCTGAGCCAGATCTATACAATCCATACCACCTCCATCTTCTCTCTCTAGAAACCATTTTAATATTGGCCACTCGCATACGTCTTGGTCTTCCTAGTGGTCTGTTTACGTCTGGTTTTTCCACCAATTTCCTTTCATTTTCTCCCCAATTCGTGCTACATGCCCTGCCCAGCTAATCCTCCTTGACTTGACGGTTCTGATTATTTTTGGCACAGAGTGAAAGAACTGAACTCATGAACTTGTTCAGTAATTACTGTAGTACAGAACAGCGGGAGCAGACCGAACCCCGCAATGTTGTGTAGGAGTATACACAACGCTTGGGAGAAACAGCGCCTCGTAACTGGTTCACCCTGTGCTCTGCGTCTTGTTATGTGCTGTAATATGTTAAGGCGACGCATGGGAGGAAAAGACCGTTCCGAAAGAGAAAGGTAATAATTACCTTCAAAGGGTCAGCTTATCGGACCACTTGCTAGGTCACAACATACAAAGTAATGATTCCGCCAAGCAGAGGTTCCTAACGCACAAAGAGTTTCATCTGCGTTTATGAGAAAACTAGGCCCCATAACGTACACTGTATTTCACGATTACGCATCAAGCTCTGTGTGTTAGAAATCAGTATGTAATTTATATACCGGAAGTAACGAGATCGAAAACTTCGACTGGATTACCGACCATCCTGAGGTTGTTTCCCTAAATCTCTCTATGCGAATATCAGGATAACGCCATGGAGCAGACTACTTCTCGAAAGAGACCAACAGTTGCTCAGCTCGTCAAGAAATATCCTGCCTTCTATAGAACCCGAAAGTTTACTGCCGTGCTCACAACAGCTCGCCACTGGTCCTATCCTGTTCACACCATATACTGTTCCTTAAGATCCGTTTAATATTGTCCTGCAATCTATGCTTAGATTCCGTAGCTGGAAGACGAGTGGTCAGAACTCGGACTTCGTGTTCGAGAGGAATGTGTTGAAATCTCGGTAAGGGACACGGCTATACTAACCGATGTTTCTTCTGCTTTTCTCCAGTCCCTGTAGGCAAATGTGTGTTCAGAACCTTCTCCTTCCACATCCAATGAAATTTACTGCCACCAACCATTTGACGCTATATAATCTTAACACTGAAAGCGTCCTTAACTAAGCTATATACTAAAAAAACGAAGTCGGTGCAAAGGCACAGAACATAATTTCTCGTGTACAGTTGACCTTGAGTACGCTAGCTTGGAAATTAAATGTATTACTGCTTAGTAGACCATTGTTGGTTGCTGAACATCGAACAACAATGAAATCAATCCGGCCAATAAATCAGAATTTGACAAAATTATCATTTTTAATTTGTTCCCTTTTGTGCGCGTATTTTTTCCTTCCCTGAATATACCACTTATGGAATTTAATTAAGTACAGGTTATCAGTAAATTACTGAAACTTATGTAATATTTGAGGTTTTCACGGCGGTGACTATGAAGAAAGCAGTCTTCTGGGATTTGGCGCCGTGAAGATGTGATGTTAACCAACGTTTCGGATTTGATTTTGATCATTTTGATGGCGGTTTGAGGTTGTTCGTCTGCTTTTGTCTGTTAGCCTTCGTTTGAGTTTAAGCAAGGAGGAGGCGATACGTTCCTCCGAAACGTCAGTTAACACCACATCTACACGGCGCCACATCCAGAAGGCTGCTTTCTTCATACTGAAACTTAATCCAACTCGTTATAGCCATTTTCATCAACACTGAATTTTAAAATTAGGAAAATTCTTGTAACTTCGTGAGGGTTGCATGTATCGTATGGCTGTGATGAGTAGCACTAATGTGGATCCATATCAGGACACTTCAATAACAGGAGAGGTATTTGATGATGGTGCCTGAAGTTGGTCCCAAATGTGGACCGAAACGTGTAGCAACCATCAAATAAAAGTGAGCGGTTCGATTGGTTTATTTTTATTTTTGTGTTGACGGCCAAATACCACCAATTGCCAACAATCAACTTGTCATCAAGGGCTCTGCTCCAGTGAGTTGGTTAGTTAGTTAGTTAGTTAGTTAGGTTGTTATAATGATACTGTAATTTGTGTTCACCTCTATATATAAAATAAAAACACTAAGATATGTACAGGACGTGACGAGGAAATTTCTCCGAAGCTCGAGTTCTGTCTTCGGCTCGCGATAGGGGACTGAAGGAAAGGGTTAGGAAGAATTAAGTAAGGAACAGTACAAGAGAAGGGTATGCGAGGTTACTTGCTGTAGAAACGTCAAACTGAAGACGTACAGTATAACGGCACTGGCAGTAGAAAGTCAATGGGATTGTCGCGACCTACAAACACATTTAGCGAGGACAGTGGTCAAGNTTGAGCTAAGTATGCAATTAGTTTTTTGCTGTTAATTGTTTTAATTTTCCAAATACTTAACGTTTTTGACCTGTTATTATCTATGTGTGTATTGTCTTGATTTTTATTATTGTCTGTTGTTTGTTGTTTTATATTTTCCGTGCTGACTCTGTAATTGGCCTCCGCTGTTGAGTTCGGCACGTAAATAAATAAAGCATTGAATTGAATTGAATTGAATTGAATTATTATTATTATTATTATCTCTTCTATTCAAGTCTTCCGAGCTTTTCTCAACTGTCCTGTGCGTGCTAAATATCCAGCCCATCTTATCCCCGCCTTAACCATACCGATAACATTTTCTGAAGAGTCCAAATTAAAAAGCTCTCCACTAGGCAGTACTTTCCAGCTGTCTTCCTCTTAGATTCACGTTCCTCTCCCAATCTAAGTTACTACATATTTTTTTCTTTATTGCTAGTGGGGTGGGACTAAGTCCCTTGTACTGCGGCCACTTCTGGCCTATTGTACCAGCTCCAGATGATAGGTGAGGGTGATTGTGGAGCAATTGGTGGAATGAAGATTGACAGGGGAAACCGAAGTACTCGGAGAAAACCTGCCCCAGCGCCACTTTGTCCACCACAAATCCCACTTGACCAGACCGGGCCGCAGCGGTGGGAAGCCAGCGACTAACCGCTTGAGCTATGGCGCGGCCTACTACACACTGGACAAAGCACTATCGCCATTTCGTGCCACGGCGATAAATAGTGAAAAGAAAGTGTTATGTTCCATTCTCCGATCTGGATTGCTCACAAAGAAAATGTGTAAAATTTCATATATATCAAATCAGCCACTGCCTTTCCCCATGTAACACGCACAAAACCACTGGGCGGATTTATATTAAATTTCTTAGTAGGAGTTCTATTTGTCGATACATTCCAGTTATCATTNAACATTTACAAGTTTTATGTAAGATTTGAGGCTTTCACGGCGGTGACTATGAAGAAAGCAGTCTTCTGGGATTTGGCACCGTGTATATGTGGTGTTAACCGACGTTTCGGAGGAACGTATCGCCTACGTCTTCAGACTGCTTTTACTGGTTCTCACGGTCTCTTCGCTTGCGGATTTCTTATGTTTTTCCCTCTACGCTGAAGATGGAGGCGATAAGTTCCTCCGAAACGTCGGTTAACACCACATATACACGGTGCCAAATCCCAGAAGACTGCTTTCTTCATAGTCACCGCCGTGAAAGCCTCAAATCTTACATAAAACTTGTAAATGTTTATACGTGCCTCTCAAGTCTAACACGCAGGTACAACGATGAATATACTGTATATCATATAAAAAATAAAAACATTTAAAAAAAGTTAAAGAGAAAAACGAATCATAAATTTTATAAGGAAAGTAACTTCTTCTGTGAATCATGGTGTTTACGAGAAAATAGGCATCGAAAGCCCCAGACGACTTAATGTGTCCTGTATTTTCTGACTTTGTTATACCCTAATAAGTAAGGATAATTCGGTTTTTACTTCTTTTGTGAATTGCGTGGACATTTATGTGCAAATTAGATGATCAAATTGCTCCGATTTGGGGGAAAATTCCGCACCTCCTTTTTCAGTTCCGGCTTTCCAAAACATCCTACCACACTCAAGACGCTAGAAGATACTAGTAGTACCTCTGCAATCATCCTGTACAAAGTATTGTTATTAATTTTGCCGCTGTCAGTTTCAGTGAAGTAACTTCCTTCTCTGCTTATTGCAAATATACATTAATAGGGTTGTCATAATAAATAATAAATTTCATTATATCAGTAGAGTTTATTTATGGAAAACCTAGGAGTGGAATGAATAATTTTGTTAGTACAAAAAGAAGCATAAAAACGTGAATATATCATCAAGCAATGCACATCTTCACTGTGAATGTAGACCATTTGCGAAGTTGGACCGCCATGATTTAAAATCTTCAGATACAGAAGGTTTTCTATTAATCGGAGACGAATACCCAACACAATTTAAATTAAATTATAATCTAAAGATTATGGAGACGTGAACAATCAATTATGTACTCATTCAATGTTCAGTTCATGCAAGAAGTATTTGTCTTCAACAAAATACAGATGTATAAATGAAGACCCTACATTGCCTTCTCTTTCCAACAAGAAAACTTCATTTTTAGCTTTCGTTTGCAGTAATTTTGCTGTCATAAAACTAGTTCATGTTGAAAATAAAATACTAAAATTTATTTTTCCGGTGTCACTGGGTTGCTGTAAGCCTCCCTCTAGCAGCGCAGTGAAGTTACATCAAGACTCATTCTAGATTGCGTGTGAAGCCACTGATAATAAATGTCAAGACTTTTAAGCGTGCTCTTTCTTTTTTTTTCCGCTTTTAGAATTGTGCTCGTTACGGCTCCAGTTAAGTGAAATGAAAAACTTGTGGAATTATTTAGACAAACTAGAGTTCTTGCGTGAATCATACGCCTGGCTCCGGTGGTCTGCAAAATTAACCCGTTTAGATAATAAATCTTATGTTTTTTAGGTCTGGGATTATGTTCTTGAATTGAGAAGAAGTCTTATATAATTTAATTTGTGTATGATACAGAAATCAGGATGTAAGTTTGGGCCTTCACTCTCGTCAGCTGCAAGCTTCGTTTCTAATGACCGAAATTATGGAGGAGCTACGTGATGGGTAAATATTCCTTTTATACCAATACAAATTAAGTGACAGAAACATTGTACACAGGCGTCTGGATGAACGGAAGCAGCGGTTGAACATTGTGGACTTGGCAGTTCGTTTGTGGTCACTATCACTTCTTATGTTTTTGTCAATGTAAATCATTTTGAATTGTACACAAGAGACAAGCAATCGAGCATGCATTGGAGAAACAATAAATTCAAGTAATATTTCTGTTGGGAAACGTCTTACATAGACCGAACTTAGGAGAGTTAGACACTGATATGAGACCGATAGTAAAATAGCCATTAGAGAAATTGGATGTAAACATGAGAATTGGAATAAACAGGATTTTTTGGCTTAGTGTGTGTGTGGGGGGGGGGAGCCCAACTGGGTCCACTCGGCACTGCGGCCACTGATTAGCCTGTTGTAGCCTGCTCCGGGTGATTATGATGATGCAGAATTTGGTGGAATGAAGACTGGCAGGGGAAACCGAAATACTCGGAGAAAACGGCCCCAGCGCCACTTTGTCCACCACAAATCCCACCTGACCAGACCCCGGGATCGAACCCGGACCATCGCGGTGGGAAGCCAGCGACTAACCGCTTGAGCTATGGCGTGGCCCTGAACAGGCTTTGGACAGTGTTCAGTTTTGGCATTTCGCGGTGCCGACGACGAATTTCTTCACGAATAGAGTTCTTGTGATCACGTGCGCAGCCATCCAGCTACGCAAGGTGGACACAGAACAACGGATTTTTATCTATTTGCTTTGTGAGTCTCATTTCAAACTGGGAGTGAATGTATAGCTCTACGCATTCTTAACATCGGTACTAGATACGGTGAAATACCAGCTTAACGTTACGGCCACCTTATCTCCGGTATCCATTCAGTAAGAAGTCGTTAAGTCCCAGACTCAGGCTGGACGCTGTGGAGATGAGACATATCCCTTTACCCCTTGCGAGAATCGAATACTGATTCCTCAACTGTGCAGTCTGTAGCCCGTAATTATACTTATGTGTTATTAAGACGAATTTCAGGCTTCGAAGAAAAGTTAATGAGATATGCATCTTCGCTGAATGATCGACTTTCAAGGAGAGAATCGTGTACAAGACATCAACCCCACTCCATCTTTCATATGGGTGTAGCAAATTGCAAAGAAATATAGATCAGCTCTCAACCCTGCCTGTATGTCCTGCAGCTTCTTCTTCTACGTAGTGATTAGGCAGGCTGAAAGGTGTCTCGTCTGACACCTTTGTCCGCCTGCACACTGCCCTATAAATGAACTGATCATCACAAACACCCATGCACTTACTTTACGTAACATTTCTGCATATATAAGGCAAGTCAAAATACACGCTCTATACATTACACGTACAGAACAGGTTGTTTATAATCACTATAGATTGTATTTGTTGCATTCCTTGTCAAAGCAACACTGTTTCCTATCCATCTATGGCTATACAGTCATTTTGTTGGACCTTGGCCGCTTTTCTGTTTCTTTATCTTTTACACGGTAGATAGGACACCTTGGACGGGGGATCACCCCGCCCCAAAGCCACTACCTACACGCAGAATAACACAAACACAGAATAAACGCACACAGACATCCATGCTTCGAGTAGGATTTGAACCAATGATCCCAGCGTCCAAGCAATCGAATCCATGCCGTCCAGCTATAGGCCATTGCTACACCGAGACAGTTACCCCGGCCTTCTTTACGCTCCGTGTATGATGCATTTAACTGTAGTTAGAAGCGGAACCTGAACATGGCCCACATGTCCCGAAACAGTCACCCCATCAATTGGAAATACGAGTAATATTGTCACGTGTCCAGGGTTCCGTGACCAATAGTAATGGGTTCTAGACGGGATGATTGGATTTACTGGCACTTCGATTGCAATTACAACCAAGTATAACAGCTCCCAATCAATGGCTGCCTAAGACTAGCTCCATTCCTTACCGGACTACGAGTGTCTTCTCTTCTACCGTGACGAATGACGAACGAAGAATCACTGTTCACTGAAATCTCCTGGACTGAACTATCTTCCAGGCGAACCGAATTTAGATCGCCATTTCTAACGGTTTCACTTTTATTCTCTGTTTCATCTGTTGCTACGAAACGTGTCTTTGGTGAGTCGTTGACTAGCAAAAGACTTTTCTAATTTTTCGTTGGGGCGGGGATGTGTTACCGAACCGTTGCATAGCAATGGCCATATTCTTCACAATATTTTGTTAATAATGAATGCATTAAGTATTTTCCATAGTGATTTACATAACAGTATGCAACAAAAAAGTATGTAATCACATTTATATTGTGTCTGAGACCTGCAAGGTACGTTCACTTTCTCGAATAATAGCAGACACAAATAATTCATGCCGTGGCTGCGTGAATTAACTTTGTTTCAGTAAATTTCAATACCGTCTAAAAGTGTGTAACGATTTTATATTAATGCAATTATTGCCTTTTTGGACATTATCCGTCGTCCTGTTTTTTATGTAAAAATAACGTTTCGGAGGCTGGACTCTGTCTCCATCCTCAGGTAAAAGCCTACCCGACTGGCCTAAAGGAAAGAGTAGTCCCTATCTCCGGATGGACTTTTGTCTGAGGAAGTACACAGAGTCCGGTCTCCTGAACATTGTTTCTAAATAGGAGAGGATGGGTAAAGTCCAAAAGCTCAATAGTTGTAAGTTCAATACAATATCAAACTTTGGAGCACAAAAAGGAAGAGAAAATTGGATGGCGTACCAATCGTACGGCCTGGTGCATGGAGCCTATACAGGGTCAAAGTAGTGTTACTAGCCTGGGTGTTCCAGGAAAGAATTTATTGCTTCACGTTAGGTATAATTCTGCCCTGAAGATGGAGGCAGCACGTAACTTCTGAAAGTCTGCTAACGATCTACCATACTAGAAAAGTAGATTATATTCAGTTGGCTCGGGGCAGGGCCCAAGGAAATGTAATTCCACTTCCCATTAACAATGGAAATTTTTTGACCAGCTGAGATACGATACAAGATGAAATGTTCAAATTTTGTAGCTTCTGGTTGTATTATATTTTGCTTGCATATGTTCCGTTATCCACTTTAGATTAAAATATGTATTAAGTGTCCCCAAGCTTAATTAAGTATGACATGGAGAAGTGTGGGGAAAGGAAATATAGATTAATGCATTCTTTCGGCAATGGGTTGTCTGCTTTACGCTTCGTCCGCATTAGCCGGGAGCTTCGGGCATCCTTAGGAGAGGAGACTCTTAGCTACAAGATAATCTAAATATGATCTAAAAGTTTGTGTTGATAGTATATTAGTACAAATATTATGATTTGGACATTATCCATCGTCTTGCCTGTGTCTAAAAAGCATCTTGTTTAGTTTTCCAAACACAACGTTTCGGAGACTGGATTCTGTCTCCGTCTTCAGGTAAAACCTGCTCAGTTGGGCACAATCGATAGAGCTAGTCCCTGTCTCCGGACGTATTCAGATAAAGAGAAGACGATGGATAATTTCCAAAAACATAGTTGGTTGAGGCACTATGCTACAAGAAGGAAGGTCGCGGGTTCAGGTCCCAATGAGGTCATTGGATTTTTTTTTCAATTGACCTTATTCTTCCACACGCACTATGGCCCTGGGGTCGACTCAGCCTCTAACAGAAATGAGTACCAGGAATATTACTGAAATATTCTTGGGGGTAAAGGGTGGCCGGCGCGTAAGGCTGACAACCTTGCCGCCATCTATGAGCCGATTGTCTAGAAAATGTGGAAACCTCAACATCTCACAACCCTGTGGGCCTCCAAGGCCTATTACAGGGATACCTTTACTTTTTACTTTTTCTTACTTATAATATTTGTTCTGGAACACACTTTGTACTTAAGTTTCCAACTGCCGTCTCAGATGAACGGCGCATATACAGGAATTCAGTGTGGTGGCCAAGTAAAGAAAGCAGTGACTGTACCATTTCACAGAGAGGTGTGGCCGACTATTTTAATACCGTGAAGGCTCAAGGAGACCAGAGGGCGATAATCGGGAAGGGAACGTCCAGTGACGAAGACTGTCCGTGATTAGTGAGACTTCAACTGATAGGCACTGACACTTGTCCACCCACTCAACTCCTGCATCCTAATCGAATGCATTGATAGGACCAGTCGTACCGTCCCAAAACCAACAGCCACCCTCGTGGGCCCGACCCGTCATTATTGTTATAGTGGGAGGGATATACAAAGTGACCGAAAAGCTGCTGAACACCTGGGATAATCAACTGTGCCTTGAAGTATAAATTTATTTACCATATTCTGTTTACAGTAAATGTTTACAAGTGACAGGAGATGTTCAAGTAAATTAAAATATAAATTAATTCAAGTATTATCAATTTAAGGACAGTTTGTTGAGAAACATGAACAAAAGAGGCCACTAGGAAGACCTAGACGTAGGTAAGAGGATAACATCGAAATTTATCTCAAAAGGAACAGAGATGTAAATTGGATTCGCCTGGCTCAGCACAGACACCGCTGGAGGGATCTGGTGAACAATCAACTGATTAACTAAATAATTAAAATAAAGAGCAGGAAGATAAAGTTATATAATTAGAAGCTTCAACATTCTTACCCTTCACCAAGCAGGTTAGTCAAGCCAAGGAGAGCGATATGGGCGGTAGGAACAGATAAATACATACAACATTTTAATCTGGACACATAAGAGAAAACGACCACTTGAGACACCCAGACGTACATTGAAGGATAATATTAAAATCGATTTTAAATATAAATCATATATGAAGATGTTAACTGCATACATCTATTTTGGATAGGATCCAGTGGCTGTTGTAAACATTGTAATTCACCTTTAGGTTCCATAAAAGTATGTGAATTTCTAGAACAGCTGAGATACCATCNAAATGTTGCATTTTTTAGTGAAATACGTAGTTAAGTACAGACTAACGCAACATTAACGTGGAATTGCCCAAACGTGTAATATCAAAGACATATTACAGCCCTTTTCACAGACAATACACACCGCACTAATACTGTATATTAAAGGTAGGCCTGCTCACCAAATTACAACAGATTACATCAATTGTTGTGCCTTTCTGTACCTAGATACGGGTACAGTAATCAGTTATCTTCATCTGTTTCCTGTTACTTGCCCAATACACACTTTCTAAATTACGTTCAATGTCCATATCAGAGAAATTCAGGAATGAAAATGACGTTACATACGAGGTTGATGCATTTGTGCATGTCGTGCTAAGCAAGGTATAAAAACAGTTGCTTTATGAGGAATTAGTTCGTACCATTGAATATTTGACGCAATAGACAAGGTGTCGCAGAAACCGATGTTGCTATAACCAAGTTTTACTGTATTTTGGATAGGATCCAGTGGCTGTTGTAAACATTTTAATTCACCTTTAGGTTCCATAAAAGTATATGAATTTCTAGAAAAGCTGAGATACCATCAGCTTCCAAAGGATTCTGCCGCTTATAGTTAGGTACTTAGTTTCTTGTTAGATAAGTTTGGTCTTCACTATTACTATAGAGCAGAGCAGGAATTACCCTAAATGCTATACAGAACGTAATGGCAGACTGATATTCCTGTCCTGTAATTTACTTCACAACTATCGCAGGTTCAGAGATATCAATATTATAGCACTTAAATGGAGGTCTAAAACCGGTCTAAGGACCTCTGCTCGCCTGTTCGAGATGTAGTTACCTGTAGGCGGGCGCCAGTTCTGGTCATGTGTCGCAGGCGAGGGCTTCCTGAGTGTATATAAATGTCTAACATTTAATTATTTGAGTATTTGTGTTTATCTTTAAGGTTGGGCACAAATTTGTAATAGTAGTACACTCTCGTACAGCAGAAATGGGTTCACCTGCTTCATTGCATTATTCAATAAGATTATGGTAACATAAAGTAACCTATGAATTGTACGGTTTACTGCCTTCTGCAATGTGACTCCGTGTAATGTGGCAGAAGTTTACGGACAGTTTGCTACTTTTTGCTATCTTGCGGTGCTTAATCATTGGCCCTCAATACGGTTGTAGCAACGTTTGTAAGATTCTACTAGACTATATGGCGTCATATCTCAGAAAAAGATATTTTCATGGTCACCACCGTGACATCCTCAAATTTCACATAAAGGTATATCACTCACTCATGGAGCTGAGTCCTTCTTGAGGAACTGCCAATTGTGCAGCTGTTCAAGAACTTCCCAGCATTTTATGGAACCCGAAGGTTCATTATCGTGTTCACAAGAGCCCCCCACTGGTCCCTATCCTGAACCAGTTCAACCCAATCCATACCATCCTAGCCTATTTTTTGAAGATCCATTTTAATATTGTCCACCCACCTATGTCTTTGTTTTCCCAGTGGTCTCTTCTCTTCTGACTTTCCCACCAATACTCTATATGCACTCCTCGTCGCCCGGGTCAGGTCATGTGGGATTTGTGGTGGAAAAAGTAGCACTGGGGCAGGTTTTCACCAAGTACTTCGGTTTCCCCTACCAAATCTCATTCCACCTACTGCTCCACACTCCACATCATGTCAGCCGGGGGTGGTACCAAGCTGGCCGACGTATCAATAAACTATATAGTATACATATTGTGTGTGCGTGCGTGCGCAGACTTATTTTTAGACCGATTTCTTTGCTAGTCCGTAAGAGCCTGCCTAAGTTTGCCTTATGGTATTTACATTCTTCTACAGCAAATTAACATCCCCACATAAACAAATCTGGTTTCGAGAATCAGATAAATTGAGGAATGTTTGTAGCGACTTTTATAGCCCTCGCCATTCGCTGCAGCCAGTGCCTACTTGCGCATGGTGGCCATATCTCATTTTGCGGTTTCCATCCAATTAAACGTATAATGAGGTGATTCATAACCCAACTCAGTAATTTTTTTTTACGATTATTACTGTCTATTTAAGTTTTATATACAATTCATTATACCCTGCACACTCCTTTCAATTTAGGTACATTTTCTGTCATAAAATTAAAGGGCCCCAATTACATTTCTAGTCGTCCAGGTTTGTGTTTTGCTTAGAGTTTTAGGTTTTGTTTCTACAAGCGATCTTTTGCAGCGCGCGCACCGTAACGGACAACACGATGGTACAAGTTTAGAGTTATCTGGGTCACCCGTTAAGACATAAATACAGCATTTATTTTTAAGAATAAAAATAAATAAACACAAGAATCCATATTACGAATTGATGGTCTGTCTTAAAGTCAGGAGCTGCACTGAATTATTTTGTTAAATTTTACTGTTGCGTGGGAACGTCGTAATGAAATATTGGTCCATAAGTTGGTTCCAAGGTGTGGCCTGCTTCGCTGCGACTCCTACACGCCAGCAAGACAAGTCTTTTTTTCTTTAACTTCTTAAATTAAAGATCAAGAACAAAGGTAGTGACATAACTTGAAGTGACCATGTCAGAAGTGTTGGAAATAATATACAGATCAAACAGTACTTAAAATGCAGAAATTGCAGCACATAATGAAGAGAGAAGTCAGTAGAAACATTAACGAGTAAGTTAGCTCAAGCGATAACACCTCTAACTTGAAACTGCCAGGTGCTCGGTTTGAATTCCAGACTGCGCACCAATTATTATATTTTTCATGGCCTTCCTCGACTCCTCCAATAGAGTATCTGGGTAGTGCCCTTAGTTAGGCCATGGCCGCTCCCAAATAATTCTTTGCTATCCAACCATACGATGCTATCTAGCCCGAGTTACTGCCAGCGTCGTTAAATAAGCTACAGATGAAATAGTAATGTCTGATATTGATACCGCAGCATGTAGACCCGTTGCTAGGTAACGACTTGTAAACAACGGCCGTTGCTAGGTAACGGTCGCTACAGATTCCTAACACGCACTAATTGACAAACTGGAAAGCGGTGTTCTCTGACGCATTTTTTATAATTTATAGAAGAGACGGAAATGTTCTTTATTATGGGCATGATTGGTACCGTACATTTATATATTTTCATTTCCAGTCGGCTGTCTGCGGACAGTCCGTGTGACGTAGCGTGGCGACGCTACGTGGCTTCTCTCACCGCCGCTACATTCTCGGGCGTACGTGCTGTTTTTACGCTACCGCCTTTTTTCTTTAGTGTAGGACCAGTAGCCTCGAAGTTTTGAACTCAGGTCTTGATGGCATGCGCAGATGGAACAGCACGATTGCGATGAATGCCAAACTCTCTTCGAAATTCAGGCCGAGAGATCACGAAACTGTCACATTTTTGTAAAATGCTTTCACAGCAAAAGCATATTGTGCTCCAGTCCATGGCACCATTGCAACTAAAAATATTTGAAGTAGGCTTTTGGGTGGCAGTAGTGGCATCCTCCACACTCCAACCAATCCAGGAAAACACCGCTGCCAAATCGCCCGATTCATTGACGCACCCTGTATCGGATAAGTTTATCTGCAGATTAGAACTCTATTCATAGTAGTGCGTTCCCTGTGCCGTCCAATGAGGGCAGATTCGTGTGGAACGCCAAGACCCCACTGAAATGTTAAATAGCACATTTAGAAACTCAGTTTATTCCGAAATGTAATTCATATCCCGCTCGTACTGGAATTTATATTCCATTTGAGCTGACTGCAGTCACACTTACGAACTTTTCATGGGTTTCACGAAGCATGAGCATTATAAATGGGGATAATCTGAAAAATATAAGACGTGAAACCAGCAGGCATTTCAGGAACGAAAAGAGGGAATGTCTGAAAGATAAAATTGATGAGCTTGCAATGAACAGTAAAAACAAGAACATTAGAGACCTGTATAGAGGAATAAATGATTTTAAGAGGGGTTACCAGCCTAGCAGTAACTTAGTGAAGGATGAGAATGGTGATCTGCTTGCAGATTCCCACAACATTTTGAATACGTGGAGGAACTACTTCTCTCAGTTATGTACATAGGGTCAGTGCTGTTAGGCAGACAGAAATCCATACAGCTGAGCCGTTACTACCTGATCCTAGCCCTTTTGGGGTTGAAACTGCTATTGCAAAATTGAAACGGTATATGTAAATCGTAAATCGCCTGCAGAATTGGCGGCTCCTCCAGAAGGGCTCAGCTCCATGAGTAAGTAAGTAAGTGATGAGCATTATTTCACCCGGGAAGGATGAGGGAGCGTGCTTTACAGTTCCGACCGAGCACACGTGGCTGTGTGGGCAGTAAATTATACGCTGTTACTGCGGAGTTCTTCTAATGGGTGGAAATGCTGAAGCGCTGTTGTGTTAGGCAGCTGAGTAATTAAGCTCAAATTATCGGTTAATATTGGTAACTGTCGTGTTCCTATAATTAACGTTACCACAGATTTAATATATGGAGAGATGCTTGAAAATGAGAAATATGTAGTTAATAAGAGACTGTCTCTGTTTTTATAAAGTTGTCAGTTTCACTAAATCGTCACTAATAGTTTTATAAAGGTACCGAATAATTATTATTGTTGTTGTAATTTATGTCACATTAATTAATACCACAAGCGGACACACTAACTTGGCCCTCAAGACTGCATAAGTCATCCTATACACGTTTAAGTGTATAACAATAAATCTTTTGTTTAAAGCAGTTATTGCATTATGTTTTTCTTGATATGCAGGATCAAGAGGCCTATAATTGTGGGAAAAATTTCTATCCTCCTTTCTTTTCAAAAAAGAGGCAATAAACCAGGTACAACATGTATTTAAGCATCCTGTTGCATTACTATATCTAAAACTGTTTATGTATTTTACAGTCCGTCAACAATGCAACAAATTGTTCCTTGTAAGATTTGAGGCTTTCACTGCGGTGACTATGAAGAAAGCAGTCTTCTGGGATTTGGCACCGTGTATATGTGGTGTTAACCGACGTTTCGGAGGAACGTATAGCCTCCATCTTCAGGGTAGAAGAAAAAATATAAGAAATCTGCAAGCGAAGAGACCGTGAGAACCGGTAAAAGCAGACTGACCAAATCCCAGAAGACTGCTTTCTTCAAATTGTTCCTTCCTTCTTACACTTTCACTTTCGACACAACATGTTTGGGCCCTAAATGGCCATCTTGAGGTGCCTTACAATGCTAAGTGACACAAGTGAAGACAACACCACACGCTGATAGAGGGAAGAACGCACAAGCAAGGGGCAAAATTTCAGATTGCAGACGTAACACAACAACGGGCTTACAAAAACAAGCTGCTACAATAAAACACCCGAAGAAAAGTAAACAGATCTAAACAAGTGCACGACGCCCCTTGTGAGTTGTAATAATTTTATAAAATTTAAAGTAAAACAAATTTTAATATAAAAATTATAATAGATTTTATTTGATTTAAATTAAGTGAACTACAGCGTGTGCTAATTTAGCGCATACTAATTAGACCACAACTATGACGGTCTGAATCAAGAAGCGTGCAGATGCATATGTAATGAATGGATAATATTGGTGCCGTGTAGCAGTTTTAGCATAATAAGGCACCTGAAGACTATCATTTAGGGCCAAAACATGTTGTACCGAAAGTGAAAGTGAAAGAAAGAAGGAACAATTTGTTTCATTGTTGACGGACTGTGTAGTACATAAACAGTTTTAGCTACAACGTACGTGTATTTACCTCGGGCAAGAGGGACACCAGCCATTCACGGTAGCCGAGCGGTCTAAGGCATGCACTGCCTTCGCTCGCTTGGACACCGAGATCGTGGGTTCGAATCCCACTCAGGGCATGGATGTTTAGTTTGTGTGTGTGCGTTTTTCTGTATTTGTGTACAGGTAGAGGCCTTGCGACGAGCTGATCACCCGCCCAAGGAGTCCTACCGAATGTGTAAGATCTAGAAAAACCCAAGTGAACAGAGAAGTTCATGGAGGTAGGCCTAGGCCCACTGGGGCTGTATATAGGCTAGCGCGTACCCATGGAATCGCCTGTCGCTTGCGCGTATCCACATAAATTATTTATTGTCACGAAACCGTGCTTACTGACGTTGGCTACTAAGCAGCCGAGGTTCTGTCGTTGCTTTCGCTACCAAGGATATGTGCTTAGCGAAGCGTTGCCTAGCAGATGGTCATATTTCATCATAGTATTATTTAGGAATATTTAGTCTTCATTCTTCTTTGTTATTTAATCACTTGCTTACTTACTTAATCCGTTCCTCTTATACCTTACGCTGTCGAGGTTATTTTTTTTCATTTCGATCATCTTACAGAAGATATGACTCCTTGGACGAGTGATCAGCTCGTCGCAAGGCCGCTACCTAAACACAGTAACACAAACACAGAATAAACACATATACATACCAAACATCTATGCCTTGTGTGGGATTCGAACACACGATCGCGGCTTCCGAGCAAGCGAAGACAGTGCTCGTACATGCTCTAGACCGCTCGGCTACCGTGACCAGCGTTTATTTAATTACACTTTCTGTAGCTTAGCATATCGTCGTGTGATGTGTTGATTAGTGCAAAATTAATTTGAAAAAATGTGGAAAGAAGAAGAATACATAGCGTAATTTGGGGTTCCCCTATTCCGCTATGGGCCCATAGGAACAGATAATATCATGATAAACCTCTGACAGGATACCCTGTCTCTGGGTCGAGGTTTGAACACAAGACCACCCGAATGTAAAGCAGGAATGCAAGCCACTCAACCACGACGTTACAAAAATTCGCTGGATGTTATTAATGAATGATAAATGGTTTAAGTAAGACAAGACAGTTGTTCACATAATTTAATAGTTGGAAAGGACCAAAATGATTTGTCGATAGGCCCCGAGTGCAGAAAGTATCCGAAGTCAAAACAAAGTGACTCCGCCGCCCGCGTACAGCAAGATAGAGCTGCTTCCTCGGACTTTTATACATCCAACAAAATCAAGAATAATTAAATACATCATAAGCGGCTTCCTTTACACGTAATGCACTCGATCCCTCAATTAATAACGATGTAACCCCAGGCACAGTGGTCTTTTCTCAGCGCTTGTTCACAGCACCGGATGTGGCAATGTAGCCCCTCCCTCTACTAGCTCCACGGACCTCGCTCCTTATTGAGAAGCTAACAGTCGCTTACCTTCACAAGAAATTCTCTGCTTTTTATAAAACCTAAATATTCATTGCCGTGTTCACAAGGGCCTGCAAATGGATGCTGTCCTGAGTTCATAACTTCCGCCGACACTCATTGTCTAACTTACACACAGATTCTCCAAGCAGTTTCTTCCTTTGAGATTTCCAGAACACCCTGTTTCATGCATTACTAGCTTTCCCATGCGTGCTACATGCTATGCCTCATCTCTTACTTCGTTATTCGGTTAAATGAAGAGTAAAAATTATGAGCTCCTCATCATGCAATTGTCTCAGTCATCCATACTTACTTACTTACTCATGGAGCTGAGCCCTTCTGGAGGAGCCGCCAATTCTGCAGCTACTCAAGAAATTCTCAGCATTTTATGGAACCCGAAAGTTAATTACCGTGTTCACAAGAGCCCTCCACTGGTCTCTATCTTGAGCCAGATCTATCCAATCCGTACCATCCCATTCTATATCTCTAAGATCAATTTTAATATTGTCCACCACCTACGCCTTGGTCTTCCCAGTGGTCTCTTTCCTTCTGGCTTTCCCACCAATATCCTATACGCATTACTCATCTCCCTCATTCGTGCTACATGCCCTGTCCACCTCATCCTCCTTGACTTGATCATTCTAATTATACTTGGAGAAGAGAACAAGTTATGAAGCTCG
>NW_019733839.1:142691-175589 GCF_002891405.2 Cryptotermes secundus | reverse complement strand
TTGTATATTCTAATTTTTATGTTTTTGGACAGCAGACGAGAAGACAAAAGGTTCTGGACTGAATGGTAGCAAGCATTACCCGAGTTCAATATCCTCTTATTTCCTCCTGAATCAGGTTTCGATTTCTTATTGTTGTTCCCAAAATATCTGAATTGTGCCACATATTCAAAACATCTGTTTCCTATCTTTATATCATGATTTTCCCTGCATTTTGGTGACGAGACAGCAACATATACTTAGTTTTCTCTGTTTACTTGTAGACCAACCTCTTTAGTTGCGTCAATTAAAGTTTGTGTTTTCTTTATGGTATCTACATTATCACCCAGTAGATTCATATCATCGGCATAGGCCAACAGCTGATGTGTCCCGTTTAATTTCAGTCCCACCTGGTTTCCCTGGATGTTCCTAATAGCATATTTAAAAGCAAAGTTGAAAAGGGGTGGCGATAAAGCATCTCCTTGTTTTAGACCATTCTGGATAGGAAATTTATCAGACAATTATTTACCTACACGGACTTTACTATACGTTACGTTTAAACACATTTTAATCAACCTAACTAGTTTCATGGGTATCCCAAATATCAGAATATTGTACAATACTTCCCTCCTAACTGAATCATACGCTTTCTCGAAGTCTATGAATAGCTGATGTACTGTCTCATTGTACTCCCATTTTTTCTCCAATACCTGACGAATGCAAAAGATCTGATCTGTAGTTGATCTGTTACGCCGAAAACCACACTGATGATTACCAATATTTTAAGAACTATAAGAATCTCACTGAATTACACACTCTAAATATTACATATAAATAACATTTTCTAATCACATGTTAAATATTCAAAGGCCAACTTCTAATTCTGTTTCAACTACATTGCTGTTCCCTTGGAACTTCGGAACTCAAATGATGTCAATTCAAGTCAAAATCACATTGCGACTGACGGTCAGTCAGTCAGTCAGTCTGGGTATCGAGCCCCATCTGGGACTAATGACCAGATATTTATTACTGTTGACAGTTACGGTCTTGTTTCGTGGGACGCCCTCTCTGATGAGAGGACGGGTCTGTCTTTTGTATATGCTGCTGGCCCTTACCAGTGCTGTCTTTCTCGGGTCCGAGTCTCACGGGACTCGTGATCATATCTTACTCTCTCAGATTTGAGACTTCCCNGCGCTTGTTCACAGCACCGGATGTGGCAATGTAGCCCCTCCCTCTACTAGCTCCACGGACCTCGCTCCTTATTGAGAAGCTAACAGTCGCTTACCTTCACAAGAAATTCTCTGCTTTTTATAAAACCTAAATATTCATTGCCGTGTTCACAAGGGCCTGCAAATGGATGCTGTCCTGAGTTCATAACTTCCGCCGACACTCATTGTCTAACTTACACACAGATTCTCCAAGCAGTTTCTTCCTTTGAGATTTCCAGAACACCCTGTTTCATGCATTACTAGCTTTCCCATGCGTGCTACATGCTATGCCTCATCTCTTACTTCGTTATTCGGTTAAATGAAGAGTAAAAATTATGAGCTCCTCATCATGCAATTGTCTCAGTCATCCATACTTACTTACTTACTCATGGAGCTGAGCCCTTCTGGAGGAGCCGCCAATTCTGCAGCTACTCAAGAAATTCTCAGCATTTTATGGAACCCGAAAGTTAATTACCGTGTTCACAAGAGCCCTCCACTGGTCTCTATCTTGAGCCAGATCTATCCAATCCGTACCATCCCATTCTATATCTCTAAGATCAATTTTAATATTGTCCACCACCTACGCCTTGGTCTTCCCAGTGGTCTCTTTCCTTCTGGCTTTCCCACCAATATCCTATACGCATTACTCATCTCCCTCATTCGTGCTACATGCCCTGTCCACCTCATCCTCCTTGACTTGATCATTCTAATTATACTTGGAGAAGAGAACAAGTTATGAAGCTCGTCATTATGCAGTTTTCTCCAACCTCCTGTCACTTCATCCCTCTTCGGTCCAAATATTCTCAACACCCTGTTCTCAAACACCCTCGGTCCACGTTCCTCCCTTAATGTCAGAGACCAAGTTTCACACCCATACAGAACCACAGGCAAAAGTATAGTTTTGTATATTCTAATTTTTATGTTTTTGGACAGCAGACGAGAAGACAAAAGGTTCTGGACTGAATGGTAGCAAGCATTACCCGAGTTCAATATCCTCTTATTTCCTCCTGAATCAGGTTTCGATTTCTTATTGTTGTTCCCAAAATATCTGAATTGTGCCACATATTCAAAACATCTGTTTCCTATCTTTATATCATGATTTTCCCTGCATTTTGGTGACGAGACAGCAACATATACTTAGTTTTCTCTGTTTACTTGTAGACCAACCTCTTTAGTTGCGTCAATTAAAGTTTGTGTTTTCTTTATGGTATCTACATTATCACCCAGTAGATTCATATCATCGGCATAGGCCAACAGCTGATGTGTCCCGTTTAATTTCAGTCCCACCTGGTTTCCCTGGATGTTCCTAATAGCATATTTAAAAGCAAAGTTGAAAAGGGGTGGCGATAAAGCATCTCCTTGTTTTAGACCATTCTGGATAGGAAATTTATCAGACAATTATTTACCTACACGGACTTTACTATACGTTACGTTTAAACACATTTTAATCAACCTAACTAGTTTCATGGGTATCCCAAATATCAGAATATTGTACAATACTTCCCTCCTAACTGAATCATACGCTTTCTCGAAGTCTATGAATAGCTGATGTACTGTCTCATTGTACTCCCATTTTTTCTCCAATACCTGACGAATGCAAAAGATCTGATCTGTAGTTGATCTGTTACGCCGAAAACCACACTGATGATTACCAATATTTTAAGAACTATAAGAATCTCACTGAATTACACACTCTAAATATTACATATAAATAACATTTTCTAATCACATGTTAAATATTCAAAGGCCAACTTCTAATTCTGTTTCAACTACATTGCTGTTCCCTTGGAACTTCGGAACTCAAATGATGTCAATTCAAGTCAAAATCACATTGCGACTGACGGTCAGTCAGTCAGTCAGTCTGGGTATCGAGCCCCATCTGGGACTAATGACCAGATATTTATTACTGTTGACAGTTACGGTCTTGTTTCGTGGGACGCCCTCTCTGATGAGAGGACGGGTCTGTCTTTTGTATATGCTGCTGGCCCTTACCAGTGCTGTCTTTCTCGGGTCCGAGTCTCACGGGACTCGTGATCATATCTTACTCTCTCAGATTTGAGACTTCCCTCTTTGTCGCCTCCTACAACTCGCAGGGCCACGGTGGAGATATTCGACCCCGTCTCCACACGGGGGAAGTCAATTCCCATTCCCGTATTCGCTTATATCCTCTTGGCACGGACCACACACAGAAAACACAGCCTCTCTGTTATTGCATGGCGCAGCTACACAAAAACACATGTCACGTGTGGGACTGCCAGTTTATTTGTCCGGTAGCAGCACTGGGGGTTGCGCGGACGACACAGAAAACATAGCCTCATCTATTGTTGCGTGTTGGACTGGCTTTACAGAGCTGTTGCTTGGCAACGCGTTGATCAAATCCATTACAATATGTTAAAACTTTATTTTTTCTACCAGTCCAACTCAATTGTAAAATTACAGATCATTTCACGTCCGATTTAGAAATCCTTTTGTGTGTGTGTGGGGGGAGGAAATAGCCCCTAATTAGGGATACACCATTATATTTAAGGACGGCAAACAGAAATATCTGTGAAAAATATAAGTTAATATTATTACTGTTATAGTAATTCAAGCTTACCTCAGACCTAAATTCTGTCCCTCTTTTGAAACTTGTGTCATTTACAGTTCGTGCGTGTCACATCAGAAACGTTACTTTGTGCATTGTCTGCTCTTCAAGTTCTCTAGACACCCTTCGGATGCTAATGTTGTTTATAGGGACGTTGATGTATTTGGAATCAAAACATTTTCCCTTAGTCATGCTTTATAATGGTATCTTCTTAATTATTAAAACATTAATTGTATTCAAGATAATTTTATATTATTTTTCTCACCACTTGATGGTTGGTGCGATTGCACTAATTTAACAATTACTATTGTCTAAATTATACAAGTTGCCTTGTTTGGTATTTTGTTTTGGGTGTGTGTTTGGTTTGATCCCTTCTTCTATTGTTCTATAATTAGCATTTGGGCTATTGAGTATATAAATAAAAAATAAATTGAATTATTTAATCCTGAATAAAATAAACAAGAAAAGTTATAAATATTTCAGTCAATGCGGACGTCAAACAAAATAACGAGACTGTGCTTAGCTTTCAAAGCTTCTGATCTATAAAACAGCACGCGGTAGCGCAGTTGGTTGAGGCACTACGCTACAAACCGGAAGGTCACGGATTCGATTCCCGGTGAGATCATTGGATTTTTTCAATTGACCTAAGCCTTCCAGCCGCATTAAGACTCTGGGGTCGACTCAGCCTCTAACAGAAATAAGTACCAGGGATCTTCCTGGAGGTAGGGCGGCAGGTGCATAAGGCTGACAACCTCACCGCCATCTGTGAGCCGACTGTCTAGAAAATAAGGGTGCCTCGACGTCTTACACCCATATGGGCCTCCAGAACTCGTTACTGGGATAGCTTTAGCTTTACTAGAATATTTTACTGCTTTATAATATCCTAATAGACAACCAAGGTTATGGTATATTGGGGAAAATATCATAACTATCATTTCCTAAAAGACAAACAAGGCAACAATTTTCATATTTACACAATGAAAATTATTACACGTCAACTGAAAATCATGAGTGTACATAAGCGATAACATTCGCAAATAAGAACATTAATAAATGCATGAAGCTGTAAAAAAAAATTCAAAGGATCAATGAAAAATGGGAACTCCGATTCGATTTCGTAAAGTACCTTACTTTTTTAGTAACAGAAGCAAGCATACCCTGCTGAAATAACTGGACTAAGATACAAAGTGTTCAAAATCTTAAATTATGACAGACCTTCAAGAAAATCTGCAACATTTGGTGAAGGAACTTCAATTTGGATTCGACAGTGAGGACTTACCATCCCCCCAACACAACGAACTGTTCCCCAAACCACCCTCTTAACATCATCCTCACAAGTCCTTGTTTAAATTTAAGTTTACAAATTATGGATACGTGTAAAATAGAAAGCCAGGTAAGTAAGTTAACTAGTGAGCCATTCTGTAATCATTCACCCCTACATCTCTCGCTAAGTAAACTCTGTGTATTACGTATTTTACTATTAAAATGTTATGGCTGGAAACAAAGTCATAGGCTAAAACCAACTTAATTTCAATGTGCCACAGACACGAACTCTAAAGTCACATACGTGTATTACTAAACCGAGATATAACCTTACAGATGATCCCAAGGATGCCCGAAATAAAGGTTTAAGCCCTTGTACGAGTAACTCTAAAAGGTAAAAAGCCAACTCGTGGCAATAATTAAGCAAGAAAATGGAGCTCACACATTAAGCAAAGCAATGAATTTGAAAGCAAATATTACATAGCAAAAATATGTAGGTGTATACAGGTATAGGGACAAAATGAGGGCATTAATTAATGATTTTAAAAACTGTTTATTTGTTCGTAATTTACTACAGAGTTACACAATTTATATTTTTCTGATTACACTGTAAGTATAAATTAATAACATGATAGGTACAACTGAAGAATGTTTTGAGAACTAAACTTACATTACTTAACGAAATAATCTGTCAGTAATAATGATATTGTTGTATACTGAGAATGGATTAATTCGAATTTTTGTTGAGAATTTTGGAAATCTGCCAGTGAACCACTGAATACCCAAAAATGAGAAAATAATATTGAGCTTGAATTTATAGAAATAAGTTTTCATGAAGCAGACTAAATTAATCTGGCATCGAATATGGTCCAGTGCCAGGTATTAGTAATTAGTTGTTTAGTCTCCACCTTATCGTGGTGGTGGGGTTTGAGTGCTCCCGAGAGCCTGAGAGCTATGCCAGCGGTATCGTAGCTACTGGTAGGGTCACTCATGCCGAACAGGTCAAGGGGTAGGAGCCAGATAAAGAGGGACAACCCTGTCCTCCAGGTTGGGAGTTGGGCGTGAGGCTAACAACCTCACACCGTAAAACCTAAATTGTTCAGAAACCAGACAATCAGCCTCAGATGGATGGATGAAGTCTAGAGAAAAATGGAGGGAGATTGTTCAGGAGTCCAAAACTCACCCTGAGCTGTACCGTCGAGGGGAAGGAAGAAAGGGAGGATGTTCGCATTAATACTCCTCTCTGAACTTAATATAATTTTGATTATGGTCGCAAGAGATAGATAATTGGTTGGATAAAGTAATAGACAGCAGGAAAGAATGACTAGCATTTCTCGAGAAATATGACGTAACATGGTCCATGGAGGTGTCTGGATCACGAGTTCACGAGAAACAAGAGACGTCGATAGGTTGCAGAAGATAGTCCAATGAGGTCACCCAATAAATGATGCCGAAACACTCCGAAATAGGACGTAAACTTTGAAGCCAGTATTTGAGGGAAGCTGTTTCCTAACATCTGCCGAAGGCTGTACCATCACATGTCCACTTTGTAACTAGGACCTTCATCCATTGTTTGCTAATGGCAACAACAGTCGAGACTAAAGATGCAAGACAGACTCCCCTGTGTTTATTAGATAATGGAACATGCTCAGCGACCTTCTCGACAAGAAAAAACACTTCAGGGTCTAAGAATCACAGGTCGACAGTTCAAGCCTGACGTCATCTTAAACTATTCTTTTCTTTAATACGGGCCTCTATTCATCAGTGATGTTGTCACACATTTTGGGGTTAATTTAACGTTTCCAATATTTCGACTCCGGGACTTCTTTCAGATCTTTATCTCATAAAACCTCAATAATGAATTGGGATACTTCATTATTCAACCCTTCATTGTTAATGTTTTCCGTATCCTTACTCTTCGTCTTCGTTAGCTGTTCCACATTTGGTCGAATCTCAACTAACTCCTTGAAACCATAAATACACGTACACTCTGAACACTGGTATGAGTCTTTACTTTCTGCGTCCTTCCGTGTTTAGCAATTGTAAGGTTACTAAACTGAACTTTGCTTCAGATGACCATCGACCCAACTTCAAGGGTAACTAATATTCATGTAAGTAAAAGTAGAATTGAATTCCACAGATTATAATGTTACGTATATATTATAGAGCGTAAAGGCTGAGGACAATGTATATCACAAAATCAATCAATATTCATTAGGAAGTCCTTGGACGGTGATCTGTCACTTGCGAGAAATTTACCTATATAGGACAACAGAGCAGGTAGTATTGTCACACTACCGCAACACATAATATGAAGAGGAAAGCAGCATGAACCTTAAGAAACAATAATCACGGCCATAAAAATAGCTACAAGAAGAAATGGAAAATAGCATATCTCATAGACAAAGTGACATTATAAAACTAGCATCATGAAAGAACCAGGAAGAAATATGTAGTACATAAAACTCGGTACATCAGCTGTGTCAACTGGTTAAAAATTACTAATACGTATATTTCAGGGACCATCTCTGCTCCCACTATCAGCCCTTGGAGTCGATAATCATTAACGAACTGAAACTTCTGACAGCCCAAGAAGATTTGATCAACTTCAGTCTCCGTGAAAGCTTGAGATCTTACATCTGTAGGACACGCCTCATACCAACGACACAATCCAGACTTTACACCCAACACCACTCCTGCCTCCCCATTGTTGCTGCTATGTGACGATGCTTTCTTATCTATTGTTCTGCTTCATTTGTCTATTCTTCATTTTATTTTAGAATACTAGGATCTAGTGAGTTCATACAACGAAGGATTAACCACATATGTTAGGTCTTCCCTACAATGCATAAGAAGTTCGCTGACTTCATTTCATTGCTACTGTCAAACGCCAGATGCATTATAGGAAATTAACGACACGTGAATTGGGAACTCGTCCTGCTCTTCATTCATTCATTCATTCATCAGTAATCTGTCAGACGACAGGTCCACAGTCTCTTCCAAAACAGTTCCTCCACTTGATGCGATCTAGGGCTTTCTCCTTCAAATGAGAAAATCCTCTTCTGTCCCCAAGGTCATCCGGCATCTTCTTACGTCTTCTTCATCGTCTTCTGGTCCGCCCCTCTAGCTTTCCTTCAATCGTGAAAGTAAAATAGAGCATGCCAGATATTATCAAGAAAACTTGATGAATATCAAGTGAAATGAGAGTAGAGCACCGATATCAGTTCGAATAACGATAACTAAAATTACTTATCTACACATAATAGGAGGGGGCACGTGGTAGCGCAGTTCGTTGAGGCACTATGCTACAAGCCGGAAGGTCGCGGGATCGAATCCCGATGAGGTGAATTTTTTTTTCAGTTTAACTAATCCTTCCAGCCGCACTATGGCCCTGGTGTCGACTCAGCCTCTAACACAAATGAGTACCAGGAATATTCTTGGGGGTAAAGGGCGGCCGGCGAGTAAGGCTGACAACCTTGCCTCCATCTATGAGCCGATTGCCTAGAAAATGTGGGAACCTCAACATCTCACACCTCTATGAACCTCCACGGCCTGTTACAGAGATACCTTTACATTTTTTTTACTTATGTACATATAATATGTAATGCAATTGCTAATTAGGCATTTGGGTGCTTAAGAACGCTGTTTGAAGGGTGAAGGTAATGTGACGTCAAGTGAACAAGGTGGTTATGAATGGTGAATTGGTAATGGTTGTTATTGAGAGGAGGGAGGCTTAGCTCAGGATGCTTTCACGGCATCCGGAAGTACAGATTCGGGGCATAGTGTGAAAATCTGTCAGGGTAAATTATAATATGGTGAAAATGCGAACCGAACACACGTTCGTACTGTTACCGACACCGTTACCCTCCCGTTGATATGATAAATCGTTTCGTTAGAATTAGATGAGAAATTCAGATGGAATTCTTCACTACGAAATTAAGGGTCGGAGAATATTCTCCATAGTAAATGTTTCAAGGAAACGAAACGGATTAAATACACAAAAACCGTTCTGTCTTCTTGGATGTGACACTGAGTAATCTGCCAGGACGTTACGAAAAATTTAGATTTATCTGCTACGTCTAGCTGAAAATGGAGGCAGTGAATTCCTCTGAAACACTGGTGGCGCTGTACCAGACTACGAGGATCACAACACAGAAGGCAGTAATCTTCATAACCACTTCCGTGAGTATCTGCCGTATACTCAATTACATGGTAAGGAAGATAGGTAAAAGGTAAAGTTGTCTCTGTGCTTATCTAATTAAGCACGACGCCATGAAGACGTATGGGGGAGTGGATGTATAGATCCACATTTTCTTGACCTCGAAACTAGCTGGAAGTGAATGATCGGCTTCACGGCCCGGCCGCTTTACCCCCGAGGAAAGAGCCCCCGGTACCCATTGGATAGGAGGTTGGGTGGACCCCAGAGCCGGTCTGGACGACACGGAGGAGTGAAAATTCTTGACCCTACCGGGACTCGAACTCCGACCTCCAGCCCGTAGCCAGTCGCTATACCGACTACGCTATCCCGGCTTCTTCACAGAAGACAGTATTCTTCACACTCACTTTCGTGAGAATCTCCCTTACACTCATTTACATCGCGTGGCAAAAATTCACACTAATTGTCCGGGAAGTACGTTCTTCGAATCTTTGTCGAGGTACAGGCGGTCATATTGATACTTGCTATGACCTTCCTTAGATCCTTACATCAATGAATATGTATTGTACTTTGTATAAATAATCAGTATTTTGCTGAACTCTGAACTACAGTGTGAGGCATATAAACCTTTCCGATTTCAAAAATTGGTGGAATAGAAATAAAGAAAGATGCAGGCAAAATTATTTTATTATTTGAAAGGACATTGGATGCAGTTTTATTTTAACGGGGTTTAAAAATAATATCTTCAAAATGGCCACCTCCGTTTTCCATACACTGGCGGGGCCTGTTTCGGAAGTCTTCCATGACTCTACGAGTCATATTCCGTGGAATAGCGTTGATTTCTTCGTTAATGGCAGCCTTCAGTTCATCGATACTTCGGGGACGATGTGTGTACACCTTTGCCTTGAGGTAGCCCCACAGAAAAAATATATCTGAGAAAAGATATTCGTAACAAACTGGAGAGAATGTAACTTTACTGTGCACAGAACACTTGCAGAGAATTTTATACAAAGCAAAAATTAAACGAATTTACGAGTTCTGATATGGAATATAAGTACTTTGGATACATGTGGTATATTACACTTTATCTTGAAATAAGTGCGTTTATGAAGCCTAAATTTATCTAGTAAGGAAAACATGAAGATCGCCTGTGATCCCCTTGTTAATCAAGTTTTGCGGTATGCGTGTATTCTTTTAACGATATTGAGTTAAATTATATATCCACTAATCCTCTTCAATGGAACACTCAGTTGGTGCTAGTCATTACCAGCAGGTAATATCAAGAAATTTCAGTAGAATTTAAGAGTTATGCATATTGTGTAGCCATGTGTGCGGTTGTAATTCACGACATCATTTACTGTGGAAGCGGCAACTTCTCCGACACGTCTGCGTTCCGTGTGGTCTATACTAGCGTGGCGCTTAAGGATCGTAAAAACGCGCAAGCGATAAACATCGGGTCGAACAGCGAGGTCCAGATTATCCCAAGACGTAATGAATGGTGTGCAGTAAAATTTGCGAGGACTCTGCCCTAAGGAACCTGCATGATAACTGACCACTTTGGTTTATTGCTTCATGCTGGAAAACCGAGCAGGGTATGGTCATCTGGCTGCCCGTGAACTGAAGTGGTATTGTGGTATGTGAGTTCAAAAGCACATCCCCGCTGTTTATACACAGGGTGGCACAGAAACAGATTATTAATGATATTCATGAACTCATTCTTGAGAAGGGGCCAAATGGGCAGCTACTCAAGAACTTCCCAGCATTTTATGGGACCCGACGTTTCAGTACCTTGTTCACAAGAGCCCTTCACTGGTCCCTATCCTAAGCCAGATCGATTCCGTCAATACCATTCCATCCTATCTCTCTATCCATTTTAATATTGTCCAACCACGTACGTCTTGGTATTCCTAGTGATCTGTTTCCCATCAATATCCTATATGCATTCATCTTCTCCATCATTCGTGCTACATGCCAAACCCATCTCACCCTCCTTGACTTCATCCTTCTAATTATACTCGGCGAAGAGTACAAGTTATGAAGCTCCTCATGATATTCATGAACTACTGTGCAGATCTGAGTAAAGCTCGTATAAGTTGTGTGGCCATACATAAGTGGGCCTAAGTATATAAATAGATTTATTTATTGGAGTTCTCACCGCGGTGACTATGAAGAGGACCATTTTCTGGGAAAGGGGCGCACTGTGCTCGGACACAAATTTATCGACGTTTCGGAGAAACGTACAACCTAATTGTTGAGAGGCAGACAGTATTCAAAGAAGCAACTAGCAATAAGCAAGCAGAGCGCCCAGAGGACGGAAGCAGTACCTTCGTTCGAAAAGCCGGTAAACTGCTACCAGACTACATGACGTCCCAGCTGAGAACATAAATAATCTTTAAGACTTGTTTAGTTCAGTTGATTTGTTACGTATAAATGTATTTTCTTTTTGGAATGCTATAAATAAGCGTTCTTGTAGTAATGTTACCAAAGTGTGGAGGACGATATTCTAGACAATTTACTTAATGACAAATCACGACAATAATACATTTCAACTAACTGACCAAATTCCTTGACTTCTTAGCACAATAACTACGACTTCAGTAACAACAACCACAACAATTAAACGACTTAAGCAACATAAACAAAAATTATCATTAAGGGCCTTTTGTCGTACAGTAACTTTGACTGAATTGTTGTTGGAATTAGGTGCCTACAAGTTAGAAGAGCTAATTTCATTTTCACTATCAAAGACAATAAATGACTCTACAATTTCAATGTTCTGTTCCAGTATAAGCTATCAGTGTAAACATGGTCCTGGGAGGTTACAGGAAAGAGACGGGATTGTACAGTAATTTCATTGCTTTATTTTGGGTTTGTACGAATGTTTTTATATCTTCCCGTTCCCCTTTTTGCCATAGATTGGCCACCGAACTCTTCATTTGAATATGTTACATTGCCATGTTTGTACAGGTCTTATACAGTTAGTAAGAAATTCCCAAAGTGAACCTTCCAGCCCTGGAGTTACTGGTCACTGGTTTCACAAAATAACCTCATATCAGCCATCAACCGATTAAAAAGACGGGTAAGAAAGGTAAAGATGTCCCTGTAACAGACCGTAAAGGGTGACAGAAAACACCGATTAGGATACAACAAGAATATGACTTAATTATATTCGTAACGTCTCTTTGTAACTTTCAAATATAAAACAAATGTTCTGTTTAAGATTTAATCGAAGTGAATATGATAAAGTGGGACAGGCGCTGCGGAGCAACTGGTACTGCCAAGCTGCAGCCTCCCTTCAGATGCCTCCACTCGCGTGATGATGGACAGTCCTCGCGTGCAGTGCGGTGGCAAATTCTGACATAATCTGATGAATTATGTCCAATGAGGAATATAAATATGATGTAAAATGTGAGCTCAGATTTCCCGTTTTTACTTTTAGTGTCAAACCAATCGATGTCAGTGCCAGACCTCATGACGTTATTAGCTTTCGGAGGCCGAGTTCAGTCGCTCAGTACAGAAGCTCTTCGTTGTATTTACATTTCCTTCAACAGAATTAACATTTAGATCAATCACACGCACTTCTCCCCAGCGCTAGACCTGGTAGTACCAATAATATTGTCATTATTTTGCCAAACTTCTTTTCCCTTCATTCTGTTCTAATTAATCAATTTTATAATAGCTCTTTATTTATATTAAAATATGAATTTTACGCAGTATGGATGTGGGTGTATACATTTTATCTCACCCCGTAATCGCTGGCATGATTGAACACTTGAATTTTATTATTGTCCAAATGCCTTTGTTTGGTTTGGATCTGTCTGCGTGTACATGTTTGATTGCATCTTTGCTCGTCCTCATTTTATAACTGGTCTTTTGGCTGTTGTAAAGGCACGTATATAAATGTAGAATTGAAGTAATATTATTATATATTTATATCTTTAAATCTGAAATCGTCTCTTGCTTTCATATTTTATGATCGCCGTGGTTTTTCAAGTCATTAAAATGCCAACCGAATTCAATGTAAATGTGTATATTTTACTATTCTTTCTTCTTAACGATAACTCTGATGTGTGTTTTGGAATTATTATCATGATTATTCAAATGATACAAATTTCCTTGTTTTTGTATTTTGCTTTGTTCTTTTTTGATTACTCGTGCTCACTTTATAAATGACATTTGGGCTGTTAAGTTTTCACGTAAATATATAACTTTATTTTCATTATTATTATTATTATTATTATCATCGTCATCTCTTGTCACAGGTTTATTTCCTGGTATTCCTTTGCTTGGACCAGTGATGCACCTCACCACTCAGGCTTCAAGCTTCGCACTGTAGCACTTTCCGTAGTATGTGTGATGTTCCCAGGATAGCTGTTTTTTGCAGTGAATCTATGGAGTGTTTACCAGGAATTAGTTCCAAATGTTTCCTCAGCCCTCTGGTAACTGTACCCGTGGCTCCAATAATCACTGGTATCACAAAACATTTCACATTCCACATTCGCTGAATTTCGATGCTTAAATTTTTGTATTTTAATTTCTTCTCTGCTTCTTTTTGTACTACATTCCTGTCCGATGGTACTGATACGTCTATAAGTATGCACGTTTTCTTTTGTTTTATTATTATTATTATTATTATTATTACTCATAAAAGTTAGAGTTAGTGCATTTGTATAAACAGAAATATACGGATGACGTGATGTTAAAAAAGAAAGCGGAAAATGGAGTAATCTTCAGATGTTAACACGGAATTATTTACTTAAGTTATATCAAGTCAATAAAACGAGAAAACGTAAGGCAACAAATTTTTTCTGCCGGTGCCAGCTGAGGGCTGCAGTGCACTCTCCACTTACTGCTCACAACTGATGCAGAGTTACAGCGATCTCTTATTTCAGATAAAATGTTATCAGTTCTTATTGTCAGAATTGTTCGGATATATTGATCGATCTGGTACTTAAAGTCAGTACATATGATGATGCTGCAACCCGCAAGACATCAGCAATAGGCCAATTTGTCCAGCCTCCAGTGGATCCCCCCCCCGCTCACTCGCATTTACCGCCCTGTGGCCCATGCACTTATCTCTCTACTGCACGCATGTCAATCTTCCATATTATCACAAATATTCACACTCTCCAACTACAAATATCGGATTATCTTTTGTTATTCTTCCTTGCTGCATTCTGCCAATGGAACAATTATGCTAATTAAGCTTATCATAGTTTCGTCACTGCTCAAATGACAATGAAAATCATCTGAGTGCAAATGAGCAACGGTTCATGTCGAGAGGTTTTACATTCGCACGGAGGACACTATGAGACTTATTTCCTTCTTGCTATTGGCGCCATATTGTCTGGTAGATATAGATAATAGGATTTGAGGTTCTCACAGACGTGGTTATGAATAGGTCTATCTTCTGGGATATAACGACGTGTGAAAGTCAGCTTTCACCGGACTCCACGGTATTATATAGAAGAAGATAAAACTCTTAGATCTTTATATACGCCATTTTGTATAGTGGTGACAATGTCACTCTCGAAGTAAACTAAAATTACCTTCACTTTTGACTTTCCCTCGTAAAGGAGACAAACTTCTTACATCCGGTCGTACCTTGTGCAGATGCCGCCATTTATGGTCTGGGCGGCAGCGGCGATCATTTCGCTATCACACAACTCGCGGCAGCGAAGCATACTTAAGACGCTGTTCTGTTCAAGTGCGCTTAATACCAGACCTACTCCAATGATTATGATTCTGTGCACATGTGCATGAGTTTCATTCACTTAACATTCATATTCTTGTTGCTTCCTCTCGGGCAGAGGGCATCCGTGAAACGCTTCGTTTCACTTCAGTTTCTTAAGTCTACGCGTATACACAGACGGTAGAACTCCTTGGACGAGTGATCAGCCCGACGCAAGGCCGCTACCTGCCAACAAAAACACAGGATAAACGTAAAAAATATCCATGTCTCGGGTGGGATTCAAACCCACGACACCCGTGTTCGAGCGGGCGAAGGGAGTTTTAGATCGCGCCGCTACTGTGATCGGGCCATGAGTTTACACGAAGGCAAATTACTCAGAATGACAAGCCAGCTGTATCCACAACCGTTGCAGGCACACATGCCAGCATGTACATAATACCAGGATTAAGGAATGTGAGCAAATGCCCTTATGAATATATCAAGTACCATTAACTGGCTATCTGAGAAGCAATATATTTCGAATGGGCATCATTAATGTCGAAGTCCCACCTTGAACACAGTCTCGAGTCACCTTGGAAATTCACGTATTCCGAGAAATTAACAGGGGATGGAAACATGTTAACAAATTTTAAACAACGGAAATTAATTTTCAATATAAACTGTGAAGCTTAAAGGATTAAACATAATTATAAAGAGGAAGGTACAGGCAGTGATCTAAATATTCGAAGAATAATGTTTTCTGTTTCATGACGCCGTGTAGTCCGGTAGTTTACCGACGTTTCTACAGACCATGCTGCTTCTATTTTCAGAATACAACATATGCTAAGCAAGCAACGGGCAAGAAGAAAGTTCAGTTTGCTGATTGCTTAACAGATTTTCGATCCTGAAGAAGGAGCGATTCAAAGTAGCTGAATTCCTTCCAGTCTACACAGCATCGTATCCCCGAAGAAGATGCTCTTCGTGGCCACGGCTGCGAGAACCCCAAATTCCAAGCAAACAGAGGAATATGGGAGTAGAGAGAAGTGGTTCTCAACCTTTGTGAGACCGCGGCACGGTAAATTATTTTTTATAAAAAGAGGGCCCGGCATAATTGATGCCAGGACACGGTACCAGGCCGCAGCCCGGCGGTTCAGAAACACTGGTATAGAGCAATGTATTTAACCCAGCCGAAGAAGATGCGAAATAACATGCTTTCAGAATTTTCACTTGCAACAAACCTAAAGGTCACAGGGGCACCTATTGAAGTCGAAACCGACCTGAGCCTAATCCATGTAGTACTCGAGGAGAAAAAAGAAGAGCATTAGGTGAGCTGTTAACTCACGAGATAGGTGTGACAGGAAGGGCAATGAATCAGCGGTGCCCTGAACGCTGAGCCTCTCTCGGCGGTGCTGCTAGGGAGCCGCGAAGTTTAGCTGACCCATCACGCAACGACGAGACCAGCAAACTTGTTGGCCGCACACCAACAATTCAATTAACCCAGCAGAATGGCCGCACATCCTGCTCATGGCTTTGCCTGTGCCGGTCTGATTGACCGCTCCATACAGGAAACACGTCATGATATCCAGTAGTTAGTTACTTAGTTAGTTAGTTACTTTACCATATCATAGCTCAGGCGGTTAGTCGCTGGCTTCCCACCGCGGCGGCCCGAATTCGAGCCCAGATCACGTTATGTGGGATTTTTGGTGGACAAAGTGGAACGGGGCAGGTTTTCTCCGAATGCTTCGGTTTCCCTTGACAATTCTCATTCAACCGACTGCTCCACACTCATCATCTATCGTCCGGGGCTGGTACAATAGGCCAATTAGTGGCCGCAGTACAAGGAACTTAGTCCCAACCTAAATAACTAAAAAAACTAGTTAGTTAGTTAGTTAGTTAGTTAGTTAGCCGCACCATAGCTCAAGCGGTTAGTCGCTGGCTTCCTACCGCGGCGGCCCGGGTTCGATCCCGGGTCTGGTCAAGTGGGATTTGTGGTGGACAAAGTGGCGCTGGGGCAGGTTTTCTCCGAGTACTTCGGTTACCCTTGCCAATCTTCATTCCACCAATTGCTCCACAATCACCCTCACCTATCATCTGGGGCTGGTACAATAGGCCAGAAGTGGCCGTCCCACCGACTAACAATAAAAAAAAATAGTTGGTTAGTCAGCCTGCCCGTTAGTCGTTGATTATGTCCGGTTCCAAAAGTTCTAAAGTGAACAGTCGCATTGAGGAGTTACGTGAGGAGATATTTCAGCTGCCACGTCTGAGAAACCTGCAATTTTTCACGCTTAGTGACTTAGCACGTGTCCTGTACCCCGCATTATGCAATTGAAGATACATCTCACTTCCCACACCCTGATCCTTCGAAAACATTTAAAATACTAACTGAAAAGAACAAAACATCACTCGATCGTATTTAAGATGAAGAAGAAAGTGATTTGCCGAATCTCCCTTTAGAAACCATATTGGTTTGTGATGTAAATGAAGTAGGCCTATAGAATTGGAACTATTTCGTGAGCACATGGAGGCATGGGCTAGGCGACTTCACTTGCATCTTCGCATTTTACTATCAATCATCACGCCTGACGTTTCGAACGAGAGCTTGTCATTTCTTTCAAGCTCTTTCAGGATTCATGCGCTCATAGTTGCAAAACACCCCTACACACGATGCAGGAACTCCTGTCACAGCGGATTATGAGAGGCTGCCTCGAACGAACTCTTGCCACTTTTATAGCTATACAACCACTCCCCTATACGTCTTCATGGCGTAGTGCTTAATTAGTTCATCACTGCGACAACTATACCTTTCTTAACAATTCCGGTATGATATTTTATATCCTATTTCGGTTTGCATTAATTCTTTCTTTCTAAGGGCAATAATTTCGTTTTAACTGTGTGAATAGTCAAATTATACGTTAAGAAAGTTCCAAAAATATGTGCTAAATAGATACTTAATAACACGAATTAAAATGAAGAAAGCAGTCTGCTTTTACCGGTTCTCACGGTCTCTTTGCTTGCAGATTTCTTATACATTTTTTCTTCTACCCTGAAGATGGAGGCGATACGTTCCTCCGAAACGTCGGTTAACACCACATATACATGGTGCAAAATCCCAGAAGACTGCTTTCTTCATAATCACCGCCGTGAAAGCCTCAAATCTTACACGAATTAAAATATTAAAAAAAAAACATTTTGTCATAAACACTCCAGAATGGTCAAAGAAAATAATCTAGAACAAATTAAACTAAAGTCTGAAAGCAAATGTTCTCATTCGCCCCCCCGCCCCCCACATTCGGATGTGATTACCTGTAAACTGGTTGCTTTCTGTGCGACATTTCCGCAGGAACGTGTGCAGGAGCGCAGTGGCGCGCCAATGCGCTCTATTGTTTTGCCTGCTGCCTCGTATCGTGACCAATTATTCACTATCAAGAGCAGGAGATCTGCGGGCATATGATGACGTCATGAACAAAGCAATTACTGTGCAGATAACGGTGGGCAGAGATCAGGTTACCGGCCCTTGTCGTGTGGATTAGTAATTAAATTTGGGGCACATGTTTCTGCGAAACAGCCCAATTGCCCGAGGGATGCCTTTGTTTGTGCAGTGAAGTGACGAGATAAGTCCACTTGAACGGACTGCAGTTCATTGCATGACCTTCCAAATGTCTGCATTAGCGAACTTCAGGACTGTATGCAGAAGTCTGGCGCAGTGCGACTCCGAGGCATTTGCGTGAATGAAATGTTTCCTAAAACTGAAATCAGTGACAGGACCAATACTTTTATGTCAGTTTCATGTCCCGGCAGCTTTGCCCGTGAGATAGGAGGCTCCCGTACCCCTTAGATTAGAAGATCGGAGGGTCTTGACGTTTAGAAGATGAACCTGTGTTTCACTTGCTGGAATCAAACCTCGATACCTCGGTCGTCTAACCGGTAGCCTAGTCGCTATTCTGACTGGGCTATCCCGACTCCATGTTCGTAAAATAAACTGTACTGAAGTAATGCAATTGATTATTTATTATACAACTGCCTGATAACTGTAGCCACATGTAGGCCTACTTTAGAGGAACTTCTAATGCGTAAATAAAAACGTGAACACTGCAAGGATACGCTGGGCTTGTAAATACTTATTGTGTCATGTAGACCTGTTGCTAGGCAACGACAGCGAAATAAGGATCCATACAACGGCCGTTACTAGGCAGCGGCCCGTAAACAACAAAGAAAGTGTTTTCTGTGCGGTCCGTGCCGAGATGTTATAAGTAGGACAAGTTAGGAATTGCAGTTAGTGGAGAGAGTTAAGTCAGCCAGTGAGTGAGTTAGAGGACCGCTGAGGTTCAGTCCTTGTGAGCCGTTTCTTTTGCTAGAAACTGGTAGCTGAGACCGGGGACAGTTCGGGAACCCACAGAAGAAGGGGAACGTCCGCCGTTAGAAGCCGTTACCAAACAATGGCAGTGAAGACGTGACTGTGGACACTAGTGTCTGTGTGTAAGAGTAAACTTGTATACTCGTAGTACAGTCACATCCAATAAATCCGATCATCAATCCAAACCCCGGCAACAGTCATACTTCATCCATGTGATATTATAATAAAATACATGTTTTAAGAATGAAAGGGATCAGAACAAACCAACAGACGTTCGGGTTAAACTCCCAGCAACGGCAATTAATTGTTCTCCAGAGATTCAAGACCTCGTCTCTTATCCAGTTAACCTCCTGTTCAATGGGTATCATGAGGCTCTTTACTTGAAAATAAAGATAACGTGGAGATGACAAATTAGGAACAGGGACAATTTTACCTTTCCTCCCACCACCGCCTAATGACACAGACTTAGTAGCTTCGTTTCGTGAACTGTGACCTCACAAAAATTATAAAATTACCAAATTAAATCACTTTGAAGTCCTTATGATTCTAACACTGATTATGAAAACACGACTTGTTGGTTAGTTAAATAACACAGCATCAAGTGTAACAAATTCTATAGGTTAGACCAAATTTAGTGTACAACCTTACACGTTTCGATCCCTTGGGTCCATCCTCAGAGTCACGTGCTGTGCGCAAGGAGACCTAATGAACTCCAAACACTTTACAGAAATTTTATAACATATAACTGGGAACCATATTTAAAGATCCACAGCACGTGTAAAGATGAATTCCTTTTACAGTCCTGCCCCTGATGATGGCCCCAAGGGGACGAAACGTGTAAGGCTATATATCTAATCTGATGTACTTAGTTACTTACTTACTTACTTACTTACTTACTCATGAGGCTAAGCACTTCTCGAGAAGCCGCCAATTCTGCAGTTACTCTAGAATTTCCCAGCATTTTATGGAACCCGAAAGTTCATTACCGTGTTCAAAAGATCCCTCCACTGGTCCATATCCTGAGCCAGATCAATCCAATCCATACCCTCCCATCCTAGCTAAGATCCATTTTAATATTGTTCACCCACTTACGCCTTGGTCTTTCTACTGGTATCTTTCCTTTTGGCTTTCCCACCAATATCATATATGCACTCCTCTTCTCCCCATTCGTGCTACATGCCCTGTCCACCTCAACTGATGTACTCTATTAAATTTGTTACATGGGATGCATTTTTATTCCAAAAATGAGTAAAAACATAACAGTGAATATGTCATACTAGAGCAGCATAACTGCGTGTATAAACCGGCGCTAGATATGGCAAAGGATCACGTGTCTCTAGAACCGTTCTTGATTCTTGTCCTCGAGAATTAAGATCCGTGACTTCTATGCCACAGTCTTTCATAATACCAATCTGCGTGCCACGAGTCCATCTAAAACCCGCCGAAACATTCGCTAGTTAAAATGTCTGTAAAATGTACGTCTCACAGAAGTGGAAGCTGGAAAATGTGAGTTACTGACAAGGAAATTATTTCCTCCAGGCCACAAGCGACTTGCTGGCGGCATTTTCTACATGCCTGACAACAAAATAAAAAAAAATGAAAATTTCAGGAATGTGCACATCTGGGATCGTTACATGAAAGTTAAGTAAGAGTCAGCATTTTTAGAGCACTGCGGTTACTGCCTCATGCCCGGCTATTCATAAAGAAACCTGCTACATGAAACGGCTCCGTCGATTATGACGACGTGTGAGCCTCCTCTACCTGTCCTTGTCCTAACTGTCAGACAAATTATTCCTTCTCCACGTGTTGGCACCCTCGTGGGTTGCCACGAGATAGGGCCCTCCCATCACATTTCGGTCATTAGAATAAAACAGTTTTGACCACCCCTGCATAGCATGTCCCCACTTTCATTTAAACTTGTTTAATTTCCATAGAAACTTTGATTACGGAAAGTAATAGCAAGATACCACGCAGACACAAATAACTACAGTAATAAGCTACCCCTGTAACAGGCCGTGAAGGTCCATAGGGTTGTGAGACGTGGAGGCTCCCACATTTTCTAGACAATCGACTCACAGATGGCGGCGAGGTTGTCAGCCTTAGGCGCCGGCCGCCCTTTACTCCCCAGGAAGATTCCTCTTGCTCATTTCTGTTAGAGGCTGCGTCGACCCCAAAGGCCATAGTGCGTCTGGAAGGATTAGGTCACTTGAAAAAATCCACCTCGAACCGCGACCTTCGGGCTTGTAACACAGTGCCTCAACCAACTACGCTACCGCGTGCCCCGACAAACAAGTAGTTCTGTGAAGAGTTTACGGTGGGCGCCTACGTTCGTTTTAACGTCTAGCACAGAGAGGTTAGCGTACAGTTTCTGTGGTCTTTTTCACTCAGTATCTAGACTCTAGAGCATCAAATTGTAGGAATGTGTCTAGAGGGACTGCGGAAAACCAGGAAATACTTCAATCCAGATAACCAGTATTCTGGCCAGGATTCGAACCGAGCGTTTCCCGAATACAAGTCTAGGACATCACCAGTAGACCAACCTGCTAGATGACTGCAGCAAATACAAATTAATAATTACAATAATTACACAATTTGTGGTCTCTTTGTGTGCATTATGTCCATCAGTATATATTCCTCGTACCAGAAGAGTATTGTCATAGACTTCAGCCATGTTTGTACCTGGGAAAGAAGCTTTCTACCTGATTTATACCCATGTCTTTCCATTCCAAATTCCGTGCCCCTAGCTGCAGCACGCCATTAGTTACTGCCATCTAGCAGAACTACGAGTACTTTCGGATGACGAAATACTAATTTACGTTATACAAAAACATGACATTAACAGGAGCCGCATGTCATTCCCAGTCTCTCGTTATACACATTTCAGGTTTCCACATTAAGTGGGGCTAGCGTTGCGTACAAGTTCTCGCCCCTTCGTCACATTTGTATCGCTAATGATGCGAATTTAAAGTACAAAGTGTTTGTAACTTCCTTACCAAGTCACGTAATATGAAGTGTCGTCCATTAGCCGAGAAGCTGACAAGATGGAAGACATGTGACATTTGACCTTCTCAGGGAGGAAAATATGAATAGCGCTGATTTCCTGGATGTGACGCCTAGTATTTTGGTAGGCATGTATCAAAGTTTCAGAGGAACCTGCCAACCTCATTGAGTCTAAATATGGAGGCGGCGCTTCCCTGCGATAGTCTACGTACATATCTACCAAACTACACGACGTCACATCCTACGACAGAGCTATCTTCCTGCTTATATTGATGGAAACATACTTTAGAAAGAAAAGTAGCCTAAAAATGCTAGGTATATCCTGACAGGTGACAAACATGAAATAGGGCAGTTCAGATTGTATGGTCACAGAGCACAGAGAACTGTACAAAACATCCGCACGTTTTTAGTTAGTAGACTCAAAGGTGAGACAAAGTGAATTCAGACAATACGCATGATTATGTACTTTGCTTCCCACAGAGCAGACGGCCCAAAACAATCCAGCAGAAGGCATGCTTCGGCATCCTTATGCGAGATTCTTTATTTCCTGTGGGTACCAGTGCCCATTACACTTTGCATTTTAACCTGGGTAAAAAAGGTAAAGTTGTCTCTCTGCTTAACGAATTAAACACTACGCCATGAAGGCGTATGGGGGAGTGATGTACAGATCCCCATTTTCTTGACCTCGGCACTAGCTGGAGGTGAGTGATCAGCTTCACGCCCCTGCCGCTTTATCCCAGGGAAAAGAGCCCCCGATACCCATTGAATAGGATGAAGGGTGAGCCACAGAGCCGGTCTGGACGACTTGGAGAAAATTCTTGACACTACCTGGACTCGAACCCCGACTCTCCGCCGTCCAGCCCGTAGCCAGTCGCTACGTTATCCCGGCTCCTGAATATTATGCTGGGTATCTTTCTTATTCACATGGCCTACGTATGACTGCTTGAGAACGGAACAGTTTCTGGGTATTCAGTGTAGGTTAAAATGAAAACGTGCATGGTCTGCTTCCAGTCCATAAGAATCACTGTCGAGTTTTACAGCCAGTGATCATTGTTGTACATTACAATCTTCGACGGACGTGATATTTCGTGTTATATGTTGTAACAAAATATTACAAGTGACATGATGATGATGATGATGATGATGATGATGATGATGTTAACATCTGAAGGATGCAACATATTAACCGAAACACAATGCATGCAAAATGTTAAGTGTCCAGCTATCTGTTTGGATTAGCTTGAATGGAATTGAGTCAATACCTCAATACCTATAAAACTTTATTTTTATATTGTTAACTTCAGTTCTACTAAATATAAAACTCCCTAAGGCTCATGTCTAGAAAACCGAAATTAACGGCCGTGGGGATCCGTTGCAATGACCACGCGACACCCTCTATCCGCTAAAGTTGACACTAACTTCGCCGACAAGTGGCGGTCTCTCGGTCGGTATAATTCACTTGCGGACTACACACCACGGAGTTTATTTTTTTAATGATTCGGTAATATATGTTTCGGGCCGTTTAAAAAATTCAGCTGCCTGAAACAGAAATCATTCCTTTTGTTTGCAATACTATGGGAACACGTAAGTAAACTATGATGCATGATTTGAAGCTTCCGAGGTGTCGGTATGGAATGAGTCTTCTCCCGTGACCAGTAATGTCAATATCCAGCATTTCGTAATGTCTCCAACACGTTTCACATAAAACCTGATGATGGTGATGGAGACAGTCTCCGAAACGCAGCACACTATTTCATATTGGAGCAGCTAATCACCAGAGATTTCATTGCATGTTTCACGTTTCTTAGAATGGTACACTGGTTTCATGCGTTTGTGCAAACCTCCAATATTCTTTCGCATTCTGGTATTGTGTCTTGTGACAGGGTGTAATCTTGCACACGGACAGCAACGTTACGGAGGAACATGGTGCGTACATCTTCAGGGTCGAAGAAAATAGGGCGAGATGCTGTTAGTTCACATAGGCAGGTTATAAGGGAAGTGGACATTCAGAATAATGGAGAACAGGTAAATCCCGGTCAAGGTCAACAATATAAAAAAGGCTGTCTTGTGGACCTCAGTACTATCACATCCTCCCCCTCCCTGCCTTGTTATTCTTAAGGTGAGTCACACTGAGTTCCTAGGCAGTGTAGCAGCCCCGGATGATAGGCGCTTGGGGGAATGAAAATTGCCAGAAGAAACCAAAATATACTCGGACAGAAACACAAATCACACGTGAACTTACTTGGAATGAACTGGGACCCCCACGACGAGACGACAGTATCTGTGCTATGACATGGCCTGCATCACCACTCTATTCATTTATGCCATGAAGATGGAAGCAGCATGTTCCTCCGAAATTTTAGTGTCCACTCATAGAACTAACACCTTCACAACACACAAAACCATAATATGAAGAAAAACCGCCGTTAAACACTGAAAATAACTAAACTATTTTTATACTATTTATTTTCTTGGAAGAAAATATTAGCCGATAAGTTGCATTTTCCAGGAACGGTGTTTTAGCTCTGAACGTTTATGAACACAAAGCTTTTCCCACTCAAGTAAAGAAGATGGATCTTTAGTTCTTTTTCAGTAATGACCAATTCCATGTCTTCCGCCATTAAATACTGCAAAACTGCCAATATAAGATTTACTTTCCAAGCTGTGCATAAACACACCAACACAGACAGTCGTGATCAATTTTAAAATAAATTGCTCCTATGCAATACGCCTAGTAGTTAAGTTCCCGACGAATCTCTCTTCAACGCCATATTGTTCCGACTCCAATCATTCGCTGTGCTATAAATCGTACATAAACTCTATAGTACGTGGCAGTTTATCATTATTTATTCCTTTTGATAATGCAAATCATCACAGCTCCAGTGCGGCAGAGAGAAAAACAGAACATAATTCTCCATAGCGGTGATCCACATAGCAAGTTGGCGTACCGCTCCGCAAGGAACGTACCGCACCTCTTAAGAACACCTTTACAGGTTTAACGTGGCACTTTATAGGTTACTAATGGCGACAAATTTCGGTTCTCTTCCTTCCTTGCCATGTTTTAAAGTAGAGCTGAAGAGGCTGCAGGCAATCAGATATTAGAACGGTCGCAACGCCCGCTCTGCTCACCTTCTGCAATATGAAAGTAATGCCCATGTATTATAAGGCATAATAAATTTCAAATTATTGACTATTGTCTGTTGTTGTATAGTAAGTTCAGCGGCTGGAATTCCATTGCCCTCCAGTTGACTCAAGCGACCGAAGGCATTGTGGGAAATTACAGGATTCCAACTTAGGACAAACGTAGAGGTCCCCAATAGAATTTTAATCAGTGAGGAAAATTTTCACGAAAGTCAGAATAAAGGTCAATATTCACGTACTGAAAAAGTAATCATTAAGAAAAACAGTGAATGAATTAAAGGGCTTTGTTGACCAAATCCTCCTCGGTTTCTGGCTCCAGTTGATCTGCACTTCAACATTAACTTTAGGAATCTATGTCTTTACATTCTGTCACCGAGATAAATCTGTTTCTTTCTTTTGTACAAAACATAATAATTCCTTCAATCTTTCTCTTAGAGATCTCGTAATTCAGGAAAAGTAAATAAGTATAGGCAATTTGACGTATCACAGAATTTACGCTAAAAACATGAACATTAAGGGGGAAACAAACAATGAGAAACTTCCCTCATCTGCATCTATGTATGCTACCTCTGGCCGACTGCTTTCTTACCGCAACAAACAGCGGTAACGTGTGAAACTCGCTTGTAACAAGTTCTCAAGTCAATATGAGGCCAGCTTTGTATTTGCACCTGGTCGACCTGTGTTTACTCGTATATTCACTTCATAGTGAATACTGAAAGCAGTATCGTACAGTACAAGAGGCCATCTGGTCGAGCCAATAATCTACAAACCAGAAAGTCGCCGTTTGGATCCCCGATGTGGCCACTCGATTTCTCTAATGACCTAATCCTTCCAGCCGCACTATGGCCCTGGGGTCGACTCAGCCTCTAACACAAATGAGGGTAAAGGGTGGCCGCCACGTAAGGCTGACAACCTCACCTCCATATGTGAGATGAATATCTAGAGAAAATGTGGGAACCTTAACATCTCAGGCCTTCAGGCCTGTTACAGGGATAGCTTCATCTTTTCTTTTTACAAGAGGATATCGCCAACAAAGTTTCTGCGATTAACATATCACATGTGTGCAAGAAAATACATCGGGAAGCCACTAAATTGATTTGATAAGGGTTGTATAGAATAGCTCAGTCGGCATAGTGACAGGATAGGGGCTCGATGGCCCATGAATCGGGAACCGATTCCCGCCAGGAGTAACAGATTTTCTCTTCTCCACAGAGTCCAGACCGGAACTAGAGTTCACTCAGGCTCCTATTCAGTGGTGATCGAGGGCTCTGTCCCTGGGGGTAAAGCTGCTCCGGCATGAAGCTGACCATTCACCCCCACCTAAGGCCGAGATCAACAATTGTGGTACTATACGGCCAATGCAACGTTCATATTCATGGTGTGGCGTTTAATTAATTAAGCACAGGGACAACTTTAATTTTCCTTTAACTGAGAATGACAGACGGTGTCTCACCCTTATCGATTTCATATTCCGAGAAGCCGTCAACTGTATAAAATTATGGATAACTTGAAACGCATCAACCGTTCACAAATTGCATTAATGTAGAGATATTCTACGCGTCTATAATTATACTGAGGAGGCCGTTAACTAGAATGAAAGCCAAGTTTCCCTGCTGGCATGTCAGTACTATATCTGTCGGCAATTATTAATGTTGGAGGCTTTGTTTTCTCAGAATAGGGTGGACTCTCATGAAGAGCTGTTTGATGGTTAGGGACCCGTCTTCTGCGATGTGCGGCTTTTTGTGTGCATGGTCACAGCCCTGAGCCGAGGAGGGAGCCCGAAATGAAGCTGCGAATGCTCATTAAGATCATTTATGCGTCTCCTCAACAAATGGTCACACAAAGGACGACCCGCCTTGAGGAGCGGCCTCAGGACGTCATGTTGTATCCTTACATACACGGTCAGTGTGATTCGTTTTATCCATAGCATAAAACCCTGCGTTTCTGTGTAATTAGGAGCCGGCAACACAAAGACTGACTATAAAACCGATATTAAAATGTTTAACATTTAGGTTATTTTATTTATATTCCACTATATGTTTCGATCTGCAAAAATCATCATCAGGTCATTGAATTATCTATTGAAATGGATCAATTCTTTACAGTTACCAATAATATTAATAACCTATGTTTTAAATTTTAATCTTTAGTGTGGCATATGTCTCGAATAATATGAGTTATAATATAATGTAGCTTAACTGTGCTAATCCCATACTTAAAATTTAAAATTTAGGTTATAAATATTATTGGCAAATGTAAAAAGTGGATCCATTTTAATAGTTAATTCAGTAACTACATATGTATTCGTAAACCACCTTATGATGAGTTTTGCAGCTCGAAACATGTAGTGATATATAAATAAAATAATGCGAATATTAAACATTTCAATATTGTAGATTTTAAAGTGTTCTAACGACAGTGTATAACACTCAGAATTACTGTCTTTTTGGACTTCGTCCATCGTCCGGTGTTTTAGAAACTAGACAAAACACAAAGTTTCGGAAACTGGAATCTGTTTGCGTTCTCAGATGAGGGGGCAAGATACCTACTTATTGGACTGAGGTTAGCTTTCTCTAAGGGACCCAGTAGAGTAGGTGTCTTCCCCCCCCCTCACCTGAGGACGGAAACAGATCCAGTTTCCGAAACGTTGTGTTTTCTAGTTTCTAGAATACCGGGCGATGGACGAAGTCCAAAAACCCAGTAATTCTGAGGATTTCAACGTCGGTTTATAATCAGTTGTTATATTGACGGCTTTCAATTATATCTTTAATACATTATACACAGCAGAGAGCAAAGAAGAATGTTACTACTGCACTGTACAGTACATGAATATAATACACATATAGCTAAACGCATTGAATAAGATAAAATTCAAAAGTTTGTGAAGATGGTATATTATTAGAATTATTGAATTTTGGGGGCATTATCCATGTCCTGTTTTCTTAACAGGACGAAAGACGGTATCCAAAAAATCAATAATTTAATTAAGTACTCGTAAGAAGCGTAGTATAAGAAATGTGAAAATTAATTATTTCGGAAAATGTTCGTTTTAAGAGAAAAATGTCAGAAAGAGAGACATTTAGGTCATTTATTATCAAAGTAAAGACATTTTTAAAAGGTTCCATCACACGAACGGGATACTACGCCTAGAAGCATTAAACTGCTCCAAATTTCTTTGTCAGTATCACTGATAACACGCCACTTATGCCATTTCCCGGCAGTTCAACATAATTATTTCCAAATCTTCAACTCTGTAACTTTTTGCCGTGGAACTACAGCAACAAAACTCATTGTCGTAACAAAAACTGTTAAAGAACGAGACTAATCGATCATCACACTTCGATATGCGAGCCGAGATGGTCGATAGGTATGCATTATGCTGCTGGCGGCAACATGTAAGGGGAAGGAGAGGAAAATTCAAGATGTCAAAAAACAAGTTAAAGAATGCTAACGCTGCCTGTGATTAGAAATCAACAGACCGTACCATAATCGAAAAGCGATTCCAGATCGTTGTACAGAATAAGCCCCCATTCTCTTCCATTTTTATTTTATTCTAAAGTAGCGAGCATCAAGCAATGGATTGAGACGGTTAACACACCAACAATGTAATTCACGTCTTACACAATATTGATCAAGCACTAATTTGATGCCTCAATTGTTACGGCTTCATTAACATGACCCAAAGTAATGAAGAAGAAGGAATTTCAACATAAGAACATCGAAAGAGTGACGTTACATGTGTCAGCAGCATAGTGAAGATAATACAAACACGCCTTTAAATTCGCCCTGCCTTTCACACACTTATAATAGGGCGGCATCAGAGCTTTTGTTTCCACGCGCGTGTGCATGGGCGCCGTGAGTCCCATGACTCCATTGTACCAAGCCCTTAATTATCATGACCATCGCAACCGCTGAATCTAGTTAATTTCCTTACGAGGTTTCATGCATAACGGGTCATTGCTACACCTCACTCAGCCTCAGAAAGCGAGGACAGTAAAACTAGGTCCTTCAAATGAAATTCTCTGACTCCGCTTACTAACGCAGAGAGCATAATCACACTTCTCGAACCTTTAACGCTACCGCCTCCAAACTGTCTTCAGAAGTGTTCAAACTGCGGTCCGTGTTTCACATATGGCTCGTAAAAAGGTAAAAAGCTAAGGATATCCCTGTAACAGGGCGTGAAGGCCCATAGGATTGTGAGACATCGAGGCTCCCACATTTTCTCTAGACAATCGGCTGACAGATGGCGGTAAGGTTGCCAGCCTTACGCGCCCGCCGCCCATTACCCCCAGGAAGATTCCTGCTACTCATTTCTGTTAGAAGCTCAGTCAAACCCAGGGCCATACTGCGGCTGGAAGGATTAGGTCAATTGAGAAATCCACCTCATCGGGACTCGAACCCGCGACCTTCCGGCTTGTAGCGTAGAGCCTCAGCCAACTACGCTTCCGCGAGGTAAGTAAGAGTCATGGTGGCTCGATGTGGACCAGGTAATAATCTTTCGAAAACTCTTGATGTCCACTTCCGACTCAAATTTTGCCTCAATCCTATTGTTTGAAAGGACATTTTCCAGAGAATTTTATGCTTATTCAATTCATTTAGAAACAGTGAATACTGTGGCATGCAGACCCGTTGCCAAGCAACGACCGTGAAATAGGCAGCTATACAACAGCCGTTGCTAGGAAATGGCTCGTAAACAACGGACGTTGCTAGGTAATGGCCGCAAGAGACGCACGCAACAATAAAAGAACTGTTGAAAGTGGTGTTTTCTGTACAGTCCGTGCCGAGGCTATATAACGAGGGTCAGTTGCCATTTGATGGGAATCTTGAAACGGCAGTGAGAACAGCAGGAGGCTGGTGTGAGATGGCCGACAGCCCGGGAGTCAGTCAGGGCAATGAATGAGTTGTGAGACAGTTGCCGGCCAGTAAGAAAGTGAACACAGAGGCTAAAGAAACTACGACTTTGGAAGTCGTTACCAGGCGACAACCAGTGAAGATACTGCAGACTGAGATGACTTCATACATATTGTTGTGAACTTCAAGAGTGTGTGTATTAGCGTTAATGATATAATTATTTGTAGTTACATTCTCTAAGAGTACATTAAATCCAATTACCAATCCAACTCCGTCTATAGCCACTCATACAAGTGACAATATTGTCATGTGTTGGGTATGTCACGCGACAAATAACTTCACGCCGTCTTGGATCAAGCGAATTTATTCCACGTTCGCTCGTACACTTATACAATTCACAGTTACACGATTACTGCCCTCTGCAGTATCACAAATACTTCTCCTGCTCTCGGCTACTGCTAGACTTCAACTGCACTCGGTGACTTCACGATCCACACTGTGTCACTCCTGATCACACACACACTCTCTCTCTAGTAACTCTTATAAACCCACAGTCGGACAGCGGAAAACCCACATCGCTTCACTGTTGTGTAAACGTCGTGTTTACAGGCGTTGCTCGGGAACGCTGCCGAGAGTTGTTTATTGCTGCGTAGTAACCGCGGTGTCCACTGTTATGTCATCGCTGTGGAGGGGGATGGAGTGTTGACTGGCCTGTTACCGTAGCAGCGGCAGTTGCTCCGATGCTGTTACGTCACCGTTGGAGGGGGGTCTTTACCGCGCCGTCCACGTCACAATATATTTACCTGATAATTTGTTTATTTAAAGACGATACCGCTCGCATGTGTTATAGGCCTACATTGTGGATTACAAAGAAACTAACAGGAAGCAACAGCAGTCTGTTTTATGGTGCATTTCACTGTGCTTCAGCCCTCTTCTTGAGCAACATTTTTCTCGTCTTTCTGGAAATGTGCAGTCTATATTTAGCCATTCATAATATCGGTATGTGCTTCCTGGAATTATATTTTGATATATGTTTCGTTATGCGATCGTCATGAGGTATCTCTATCTACTCGTAGTTATGTAAACGGCTATACTGTATGCTCCAGGCAATTGTCAATAGAAGTAAAATTGCTTAGTTTTAATATAATCTAAAATTAAAGGAATTCTCATGTTTATGTATATACTTATATCTGCATATACGTCAATATTCATTTAATTTCAGATTATATTGTACTACTACTACTAGTAGTACTAGTAGTACTACAACAACAACAACAACAACAACAACAAAGTACTAGTACTTTGTTCTTGTTGTTGTTCTTGTTGTTTTTGTTGTTGTTGATGTTGCTTTTGCTTTTCTTTTTGTTTTTGTTTTTGTTGTGGCTGTGGTGTTGGTGGTAGTAGCGGTAGTAGTAGTAGTAGTAGTAGTAGTAGTAGTAGTACAATTGCAAGCAATAAAATTTTAACTTGGTCAGGTTTCTTTACTGATGTCCAGTGTGTGCTGGGCCTGGGTCGAGCAAAATTGATTTTTTACTCTCGGATTATGAATTTATATTACCCAAATAAGAAATCAGCAAAACGTGATTTATGTGACTGAAACATAGTCTCTGTTAATTAGGCACGAAAATCCACCTGATCGAAATTAACATCCAGGGGGCCTCTGAGACAATTCCAAATGACCTACAGAGTGAAGATAGTCGTGATTTCAGATAATCTGTGGGAATATCTCCAGAGAAATTTTGCAGACTTACATCCAATATCAGCGCTTTCACAAGGTTGCAAGAAGCGAACTGTAGATGTGGGTTTCTCCTGCAGAAGAGCTCGTTCCAGCTTCACTATCTCCAGCAACTGGTGACACAAGGACTTGCGCTGGGGTTCAGAATCTGTGATTAGTCAGCTAATTCCTAGTTTGCAACGCCAATCCGCTGTCTCATTTCAGTGTTGTCCATCCACTGATACATAATGACGACCTATGACTCGTGTGTAGGTGCAGTCGGTTGGTTCGAGCTCGGAGTAGTAACTGGACAAGAAGAATTTTGATAGTCTCAGTTTAATTTTTGGTTATTTAACTATGTTATCAACTGCTTACATAATATCTAATGATAACTAGTGAGTAATAAATTGGAAAGTATGTGTTTGCTTCCGGGGCCTAATTTAATGTATTATCTAGGCATTTGACTGGATGGACTGAAGAAGGACATGAAACTTCAGCATGGATAACAGTTCTCAGGATGAGATCTGAACCGAGACGCTTTCGTAAAAGGAACAGGAAAAGTATATACTCGGCCACGACATGCGGTACTCGGGTTCATGCGAACCGTATGAAACTTTCATGCCAACGGCTCCAGTATGGGCAATGCACGACACTGAACTGCTTTGGGAATCGTTCATAAGGCATATTTACGTAATGCGTCCTGAATTTTTCTCTTCATTTCGATGTTGTGATTGCTGACTCTGAATGTCTTGTCTGGAAGTTAACGTTACCGATATATCATCATCATCATCATCATCATCAGTAATCTGTCAGACGACAGGTCCACAGTCTCTTCCAAAACAATTCCTCCACTTAATGCGATCTAGAGCTTTCTCCTTCAAATGACAGTATCCTCTTCTGTCCCCAAGGTCATCCAGCATCTTCTTACGTCTTCTTCCTCGTCTTCTTGTCACTTCTATCCGCCCCTCTATCTTTCCTTC
>NW_019733839.1:121404-142563 GCF_002891405.2 Cryptotermes secundus | reverse complement strand
GAGTTAAAACATTTCACATTCTCCAGTTGTTTTTTGTCTATCTTTATTGTGACTGGGGTTGGTTGTCTCGAAATTTTCATTACTTTTGTCGATATATATATAATGTAACGAATTTGATCAACGCGTTGCCAAGCAACGGCTCTGTAAACACGATACTCGCAAGCAAGAACAGAGCAAGCTCCTATCACTTCATGTAAGATTTGAGGTTTTCACGGCGGTGACTATGAAGAATGCCGCCTTCTGGGACGTGGCGCCGTGTAGATCTTGTGTGAACCGACGTTCCTCTGAAACGTTGTTTAACAAAATATCTACATGGCGCCACGTCCCAGAAGGCGGCATTCTTCCGATCACTTCACTTTCTTAAATTTTAACATTGGATTAAGGCCTTCTCTTCATCCATTTCTGAATTCGTTGTCTTGTGGAAGCCATACAAATTTCCTTCTTTATATTCCTTAGATTGGTCATTAAGCTGCATATCTTAAATATTTCATTACCTGAAATAAGTCGCAAGAAAAATCCCAAAGCACAAAAGAGAAAATGATGAAAAGTAATTCATACACATGCGCAGAACTTGCTGTCTACTTCACCGTGGTGTTTTTGTTGTCCTACTCTCTGACCCGGAAGATGGAGGCGATAAGTTTCTCCGAAACGTCGGTTTACACAATATCTACACGGCGCCACATCCAAGAAGCCGGCATTCTTCATAGTAATTATTCTTTTTTCTTTTATTATGTTTGGAATATCTCATTCAGCATATTTGTTTGACAGATGTTCTTGCGTGGTGAACATGGTTTTCAAATTCGTATCTGTATTTGATAACAAGTCTTGAGTTTTATTTTGAAAAGTTGTCACTCTTCCCCGGCCTTCCCCAGCGTGTGTCCGTTTCACAACAAGCGTCTGCTTAATGCACATCGAAGAACTTTATAGTTCAGATAATCGCAGTGGGTGAAATAGTTATAAATCCTGAAAAGTATATTCAAACCAGCAGAGCCCCTCTCACCTCCTCTTCAGTAAACGCAATGCAAATTACGTCGTGAAAGGACTATAATCACACGAAGTAGATATATAGACACCGTCTCCAATTACACTGTATTTAGGTACGTTTGTTAAATGTCAAACCAGTTATAAGTTTACGGTACAGGACATGAACTATTACACTCACAGATTAGAGTACACCCAAATTGGTACTGCAAGAATATATACAGAGTTGGTGAAATCGTGTAACAGGTAATAAACTTTTTATGTTTGGTTATTTGGATTAGAATTCCTTCTGTGAATCTGAGGTTTCTTCAGTCAGCATTGTTACTGTGGTTAAATCGCCAAGTTTTAGAGCACGAAACACACATGCATGCGGAAACGCAATATCAAAACAGAATTTAGAAGTAGTTCATGCAGAGTTGAGCGCGTATAATGTGGCCAGGACAGGACTCTTCACGTGGTTTTTATAATGACTGTGATGAACCTTCGAGTTCTGTAACAAGAGAACATGTTTTGATCTGATACCACCTCCTTAATTGCCTGCGTCATGTAGTTGGTTGGCCATTCAGTCAGCTGTACGCCCATAGGCTACTTAGTTTAGTATCCTCATGTTAGTGTTATACCCGTTACTGCCGCCAAGCACTACAAATGGTTCGATAAACCGTCAGTAGCCGTTAATGAGACCACTACTTTCATGAAGTACAGTTTCCTGTCTCATGGCACACACCGTCCCAATAAATAACTTCTAGACACTAAAGCACAGAGATGTGAGAGCAAACAGATTAACGGAATTTGTTCAGATAATCGTAAGGTTGCGTATTCAAATAAATAAATCTTTTTAAGCGATGTATGAATGAATGTGTAAGGGTGGGCCACAATAATCCGACCCTTACATCGCGACCGTCAATGATCTATTGTGCTTCCATTTTTTTTTATTAACCCTTTATTAATCCTACACTTCGAATGTAATATTGGACCCTATTTGTGGGTGGGTCATAATAGTCACTTGGTTTCAATAAAATACTGGCCCAGGTGACAACATTTTAAATAAGCTATGGCCTCACAATCACATAGGATGTACGTGGCTGATTCATTTTTTCTTAGGTAACTTTCACAAGTGGGATCATCTGTCAATCCCAGTTTGGAAATGTGTCCTTTTAGGTGGCAGTGTCCTGTTAACAGTCCTATCATCCATCTTAATTGATCTCTGTTTAACCTCAACAGATCCTTCGTTCTTCTGGCAGAGGGTCCTTTGCTTGTTTGAGTCCAGTTGTGGATTCCCAAAGTTCTTTGTTAACCAATATATACATAAAATTATGACTTAATCGAAAATTGGAGTGGTCTTTAAACTACAACATAGAGCTGTAAGTAATCTGCAAGAAAGTCAACTTCATGAAGACAGAAAGGAATACGTCACGGGGCAATGAACTATTTTTTGCTGATTTTAGTTGAGATGTATACCGACAAACTTCTCTGCATAAGTCGAAGTTTTATTTTGGGTTGGGCGGCGCCATAGCTCAAGCGGATATACGCTGGCTTCCCACCGCGGCGGCCAGGGTTCGATCCCGAGTCTGGTCAAGTGGGATTTGTGGTGGACAAAGTGGCTCTGGGGCAGGCTTTCTCCGAGTACTTCGGTTTCCCCTGCCAATCTCCATTCCACCAATTGCTCCACAATCCCCCTCACCTATCATCTGGGGCTGGTACAATAGGCCAGAAATGGCCGCAGTACAAGGGACTTAGTCCCACACCACTAGCAATAAAAACAATATTTTGGGTTTATTACACTGACAGTAAAACAGCGTCTCACTAGAAGCTTCCGTGACTTAATTTAAGCGGCTCTCACGTTACTTCCCTTTAATGAATAAGAAAATAATCTGTCTGCATAGTCGGTCCCCAAACCAAGATTCGAATGGACACCCCCCAAGTACGAAGCTGTATTTGCTGAGTGTACAAACAGCCCACGGGGTACCAGTATCCAGGTACGTTTATAACGAGCCACTATAGTAATTCCGTCCATCAGGGCGTACCGGATTGGTTCGATATGGACCCAGCTTTAATTCCTTTGGCTGAGACAGGGTTACCTTTTGAACAGGGGTGTTGAAAAATTGCCGGTCACGGTAGCCGAGCGGTCTAAGGCATTTACTGTCTTCGTTCGCTCAGAAGCCGGGATTGTGGGTTCGAATCCCACACAAGGTGTAGATATTTGGTGTGTGGATGCGTTTAGTCTGTGTTTGCGTTGCCCTGTGTTTAGGTAGAGGCCTTGCGACGAGCTGATCACTCGTCCAAGGAGTCCTGCCGTCTGTAAAATGATCATGAAACTGAAAAATCAGAGGTCAGGGCCAAAGGGGCTGTAGAGCCAGTGAAAAATAGTGTAGAAAATTTACTGACGAGCTGAGGGACAATTAATTTCTCAAGTGCTCTGAATCGTGGACCTTGTCACAACTACACATGTCACCAAGCCACGACCAACAAGCTGACATGTTACCAAGGTCCCGTCTCTCACGGAGAAGGGATCTCTGCTTCTTTCGTAATTACGACGCAACATAAGCGAGTATGAGCTAGGTTCCTGGATTCGATTCTGTAGAGAAGCAGGCGTGAGTCTCACGTTCAAACAGGCTTTGGGATCCACACAACCTCGTGCGTGCTTGAAGTGAAGTGGCCGGGGTATAATCCGTCACTCGCCCCCATTCAGTCCAGCCTGCCGCTATGGTCGAATTTCCTAACAATTATTCAAAACCGTATTATAGAATGATTTGACTGTACCGTCCAGTATGACTCAAATGTATGCCTTTACATGTTTCGGTTATTTAATGGCTATCTTCAGAAGGCAAATAGCAACACGTTGAGGAAACTACTATTACACAAATCATAGTACATCAAGTTCAAATTTGTCCAAAGTTTTATATAAAGTTTTAATTAAGATAAAATATGGTGTTAAAATATTAATAGAATACTTAGTTAGTTATTTAGAGAGGACGGGTTTCCCCATGCACCGCGACCAGTTTGATCTATTGTGCTTCCCTCTATGATATTCTACCAGTCTCTTTACCCTACCGATAAATGGTGCGTACCATCAGTCCCGCCGAGCAAGCGAGTTCGGCCACTTGCTTAGCGGTGTCTATAATGCTTCCCCCATCTATCAGAGGCCTTAGAGGCTATTGTTGGGCGGGAAACGTCCTGGAATTTGGCTCAGTGATCCCCTTTGGGGATATGAAGTTCTTTTACGTGCCGTAAAGTTACGACACGGGACACACAGCTTAAAGTCCCTCCCGGAGGACTTGTTCCCTGAATTTTTCCGCCCTTAAAAATTCGACGACCTCCGCCGAGTATTTTAACCCGCGTACCACGAGTCATGAGGTGGGAACGTTACCTCTAGACTGCGGAGGCCGCTTTAATAGAATACTTAATATTTAAAATCTTAAACCGCTAAGGTTCGTGTCCTCGTGCCTTTTCTATAAACAAGAGATTGGGGTAGGTTGCCGTCCTTGGAGGTCCGGGCAGTGTCCCCCCCCCTTTCTTTATATAATTGGTTAAGAGTCTGTGTTTGTCGTTAAGCTGTTAGTCCCTTCGTTGTTTGTTGCGGCACCAGAATGAATGAAGTTAAATATATTGAAAATCATCATCGTTATAAACATCTTCATGGGGTAGACAAGGTTTGATCTGTTCCGTCCACTTGGGGAGTATGTCTGTTCCTTTAACTTAGCTGCGGGCACCCTATGTTTCGACATCTTATTCGCTTGTATGTTAATTTTTCTTTCGAATTAGTCTATCGTCAATTCGTAGAAACTTTATGTCTCCACTATAGTTTACAATTCAGAATTATATTTTTTAAATTAACAATATTCAGTTCTTCCCTAATTTTAGTGTTTAACATTATTTTTATAATTGGGCATCCTGTTGCACTCTTATAACGATTTAATTTTCAAGGGTAGCCTTGATGGTGTAACTTCTTATCGTACTCCTAGGCTGTACCCATGCTACGTTGTCGCTGTTTCAAAAATGTAACCACCCACGGAAGTCGACAGTACCACGAGACACCTCACACAATACGACAGCTCTACACCTCAGTAAGACTCCTCACGCGCCCAAGAAAGCACGGAAGACGGAAGACACGAATTAGGCCTACCAACTAAATATGAAACATGAATGTGTTTTTACAAAATTCAACAATTACTTAGAAGTATCTACGTCATGATGATCTTTTAAAGTCGAGTTATGAGGCTCAAGTATCGTTTATTAAAAACTGACAGACACAAATAGTCTGAGAACACAGAGCAAGAAGCTGAACATCAGGAATGTCTATGCAGATTAAATTGTACAGTATTCCTTGTTTATTCTGCGATACTCCTCCAACAATTCACAAATTTTTAACACTTCTCTTTTGTTATAGTCGACATTTTGGATCCGTCATAGCTTTGTACATTTTTCTTTGTAACTTTTCTTGACTTATTGTCGTTACCGGACACATGCCTTGGAAGCGTTCAGAAATAAGAGACTTGAAGAGAATGTCGTGCTAGGCTGACAGTTCTGTTCAAGACGATTCGTTACAACCACGTTACAGTTCATTAAGGTAACATTTTTACTGCGTCAGCAATTCAGCCTGCATACTCAAGTTTCGAATACGCGCAAAAAGTTGAGAGAATCAAGTTCGCCCTTAAACAATAGGGCAAATGGAGTCAGCGCTTTTAGGCCGAGGCTGCACGTCAAAGTGTCCATTCCACTGTACTTTCGCCTCCCTCTCAACCAACCTCACACAATGCATACCATACAAAGTGAAAGTGGGTTAATTGCATACCTCGAGGGCGGAACCAAGCGGGCCGGTAAGTAATAATGTGTTACCCATGGTGACAATAATAATGGCAGGTGGAAACGGTCGTCATTTATTTCTGTTTCCCCCCCCCCCCCCCCTTTCCTTCAAGCTACCGAAGCAAGATTTGTAAAAGACTATGTTAAAGTCTACTGAAAACATGTGCCAATGACTCCATTAATCTGTACCTCATTTGATGACGATAACACGAGCACATGTGAACCCAAGCCGGATGAAAATGAGAGGCGGCAGGATAAAACTGCATAATGAGGAACTTCATAACTTCTACTCTTCTGCCAATATAATTAGAATAATCAAGTCAAGGAGGATGAGATGGGCGAGTTACATGGAATGAATGGGACAGAAAAGGAACGCATGCAGGGTTTTGGTGGGAAGAGGAAAAGAAAGAGACCATTAGGAAGACATATACATGGGTCAGAGGATAATATTAAAATGGATCTTACAGAAAGAGTATGGGGTGTTATGCACTGGATTCATATGATTCAGCCTAGGAGCCAGTGGAGGGCTCTCGTGTTCACGGTAATTAACTTTCGGGTTCAGCAAAATTCTGGAAAATTCTTGAGTACCTGAGGTACTCGCTACTTCACATGAAGGGGATAACTCCACAGAATTAGTTAGTTACCATAAACACAGCCACTATAGCGTCAAATGAAGGCATGCACCTTGCGTCGCGAATGAGTGGTCAGCACACCTACTTCGCATTTCAGAGGTTACGGGCTCGAATTTGGGCTCGAATATTGACTACCTTAGGGCTTATCTTTTTTTTTAATTCGCTTGGTGGGGTGTGAACTCCAATTGGGTCCACTCGGCACAGCGGCCACTGATTGGCCTATTATAGTCTGCCCAGGGTGATTATGATGATGAGGAACTTGGTGGAATGAAGATTGGCAGGGGAAACCGAAGCCACTTTTTCCACCACAAATTCCACTTGGCCAGACCCGGGATCGAACCCGGGTCGCCAGCGACTAACCGCTTGAGCTATGGCGCTGCCGTGAGGGCTCATCTTAGTTTCTCACAGCCCCTGCAGGAAAATGCTGGGATATTAATTTAAGACACAGCAGCCTCTATACAATTTTCTTACAGTTTTCCCTCACTAACATCCAACCATTTGAAGGTTTCAGTCTTCTGGGTTATAACGGCTTTATAACGCACAAGATATAATTATTCATAACAACCGCTGTGAGAATCTGCAATCATCCAACCATTCGACACAAAATAATGCAGCGGCAAATCTGCTGTTGTGTAAATAAATAGCCGAAGAATTTAATTAGTCAATAAATTCTCCTGTAGCCATGAATGTATTTATGGGACACAGTAACCAAAACTGCATCCATGAGGATGTCTGTAACAGATTAATTCGGCGACTGCTTGCCACTCTTTATGTTCTTACAGTGTCCTATATAGAGGCCTAAAGGCTCAAATGCAGAGAACTACAGTTTCTCCTGTTCTGGAGAGATCTGAAACTCGGTGAACAAACACACAGTGAAGTGAATTCTGAAGGGTTATGGCGCTGGTGTATTATATTCTGGATGGACTTTGTCCCATGTCCAGTATTCTGATGAACACAACATTTTGGAAACTGGATCTGCTTCCGTCCTCAGGGGAAAGACTGAGACACACCTACTCAGCGGCGTTCTCTATCATTGGTCTCATAATTGAGATTAGGTCTGAATAATGGATCCAACTCAGTATGTGCCTCCCTGCCATTTCATCTGAGGACAGAAACAGATTCAGCTTCCGAAACGTTGTGGTCATAGTCGAAAAACTCAGTAATTCTTTATAGATTGAATTTATTTGATAACCGAGTTGCTGAGGAGAATGTTCGAACCCAAGGAAAAGGCATGCCTGGAGGATGGACAAATTATGTAATTCTTATTTGTTACTGCCGTTCCCAAATATCTGAACTGGCCACATACTCAGTTACTTCTTCTGCCCCTTCACATTACGATTCTATACTGCAATCTACTGAAGGAAACTGAATATGTAGAAAAACATATATTTTATTTTATTTATTTCCGGGCCGCCGCTTTGCTGGAGTCTGATAGAGTTTACAGACATTTTAAACGCAAAATCGGTGAATTATTAAAGTAATGATTGAGCTCATTTTCAGCATCAGAAATCTTTCTTTGAAAGAGAGATGCTAAAATTTGAGAAATCTTTAGAATAACTGTACCCATTTGGATAGCACGCCTGTGGTAAAAGCAAAGAATAAAACACGTTTATAAGTTCCAGGGCGCGCCGTCTGATCCATGAATAATTGAATGGATTACTTAATGATGATTGACAGATAAATGTCTTGCAGCCGAGGATTTGACTGTCAAGGCAAGTGCTATGTGGGCGGATCTACAACCCACCTGAACTTGCGAGTATAAACTCAAACCCTCTAGTGCTATCTGCTGTCCTTAACTATCAGTTTCTTTCAAAGGGCCTTTATACACAAATTTAACACAGTCTTCATGATTTTATGATCTTCTAATTCTCTGTCTCTTACGTCAAAGCCAATATTTCATACATCTGACATGTCATTATACTTCCATTGATTTGATTTTAAATATAAGCCTAAACGAGTCGGACCTTGACCCATCAGAATTACAGAACTAAGAACTACAGGGCTGATATATCTGAAGATAGATACATGCCCCGGAGCGCTCGTTAGGATAGTCGTGCATTAACAATTCACATTTTTAAGCCACCACTTAAGGAGCCCTTTGAATAAACATTGACAGTAAACACACACATGAAAAGGACCCCCATTACAGGAGATCGTGTTTATATGTCGCTACTGTAGCTACTTGTATACAAACAAGAGCAACACGGGTAGGTTCGATAACAGGATACAAGTGCTCGTTATATACACCCAACGGTGGGGTCATTCTGTTTTCCATATCTGATAGTCCGATGGGTGCTATTTACTCAGTTCGTGTGCTTAAAAGATGCGAGCATCCAGAAGAGATGTTCCTTATGAATACGGACATGATGCACCCAGAAAATTTCCCTAGAAAAATACTGAATGTAATTATTGAGAATAGAGAGTAAGAATGGATGATACAAGATAGGTAATATATAGTACTTGCGCAAGCTATCTGAAAAGACCTTGCATTCAGGATGAGATGATACAAATAAGTTTGAGTATTACGTCTACTGAATGTCCTATGCACTGCATGAAATATGTGCAAGACATCTGCAGGAAGATAATGAAGCTTACGCAAAAGTTAATTAAAACGTTCCAAAATGATGGCTCCTGCAATATATGCCTATGTATTTGAATCCGAAATACATGATTCAAGGTTCCAAAAATATGATTTTAAAAGAAATGATAAATTTTACTCCCATAAATTTGAAGAGAGAATCAGTTTAAGTTGGAAAACTCTGTATAGGGTAAAGAGAAGGAAGAATTTAAAATTTCAGGAAAAGGTTGTTGCAGCATATTTAAGGAAATTCGACATTAAACTATTCCTGAAAAAAAAAAAAGAACTTCATTTATATCCAAGAGGAACGTGACCTTCAAAAAATTCATAAATGGGAAATAATCGAAGATACATTATCAGAAGATGAAGAAGACATGATAACGGCTGTGATTACTTGTTATGAATACATTAAGAAACAGAATGGCGAGCTTGAGCAAATTATCAATATTACTGTCTTCTGGACTGCACCGCCGTGTAGTGTAGTGTAGTGTAGTGTAGTGTAGTGTAGTGGAGGAGCCGGGGTTGCGTAGTCGGTGTGACAACTGGCTACGGGTTGGACGATGGAGATTTCGGAGTTCGAGTCCCAGTAGGGTCAACAATTCTCTCTTCTCCACGTGTTCCAGACCGGCTGTGGGGTCCATTCAACCTCCTAATCAACGGGTGCCGTGGGCTTTTCCCCCGGGTTTAAAGCGGCAGCGGCGTCAAGTTGACCACTTACCTCCAGCTAGTGCCGAGGTCAAGAAAATGTGGATCTATATATCCACTCTCCCATAAGCCTTCATGGAGTAGTGCTGAATTATTTAAGCACAGGGACAACTGTACCTTTTACTGTCTTCTGGAATGTACCGCTGTGTAGTCTGGTTGATGTTCACCGACGCCTCGCCGAAATGTCCGTGAATTACAGGACTATACGGCGGTACATCCCAGACGATAGTACTACTTAGAGACGCCGCTGTGAGAACATCGAATCCAACACAAACAGGTAACACCACAACACCAGAACATGTGACTACACCTCGGGGAACCTGCACACAGTGACGCTCGTCTGTTCGAACCTAAGGGAGAAGAAATAACACGAAGATGGAGGAAAGTACAGGGTGAGATGCTTTGTACTCTAATTTGTACTCATCAACAAATATCACTAGGATGGTCGAATCAAGGAGTACGAGACAAAGAACATGTAAAACTGATTTCAGAAATGAGAAATGTGCGAATATATAATTCTAAATTCAAAATGAAAGAGATCACTTGGATCACTTACACTTAACTCGGAGAATAATATTGTCACGTGTTGCCTATGTAGCGCGACAAATAAATTCATGCAGGTCTTGGATTTAGCGAATAAGTTTATTGGCCAATCTCCTCTACACTTCCAAGTACAGTTATCATCCACTTATAATGTCGTCAGACGTTTCTTTTTCACTGTTATACGTGTAATTACTTGCACCGCTATCCTCCGTCAAGTGTCTTGGTGCCTTGTCGAAAAACTCTTCTTGCTAGAGTCGAATACGAACTCAATACAAAACTGAATACAAACTGGCCGACGTTAGACTGTTATATCATGTGCTCGGACGCAACAGATAGCACTTTCTCCCAGGGTTCGGTTCCACGTGTTCTATGCTTGTTACCGCGGGAATGCATTATTCCCGCTCTTTCAAACAATTCGTTCTCAACGGTCTGTTGGTATTCAATTCGTCGCTTTGGGAACTCAACAATTTCCATGTATTCGTTGTCGCTGAAGTATGTGTTCCCATTGTAGCTGTTGTTCAGCGATGGGCGTCATATAGCACGTCACAATATTAAAGTGGATCTCCGAAAGGCCATCAATAGGAAGTCAGAGTATGAATTGCGAAGGCTATAGAAGGAAGCAATTCTGGCCTAATCGAGTTACAATTCCAGTATATTCAGACAAGACAGTCTGTGTTCAGGCAAAGATTCAAAACGAGAACCTCCAAAATAGAAGCCTACAGCGTTAAAAAAAGCTATCCCTGTAACTGGGCCTGGAGGTTCCCACATTTTCTAGATAATCGAATCGCAGATGGCGGTGAGGATGTCACCCTTATGCGCCGGCCATCCTTTACCTCCAGGAAAATCCCTGGTACTCATTTCTGTTAGAGGCTGGGTGCACCCGAGGGATATAGTGCGGCTGGAAGGATTAGCTCAACTGAAAAATCCTTATCGGGATGAGATGGGCAGGGCATGTAGCACGAAAGGGGAAAAGAGGAATGCATATAGGATATTGGTGGGAAAGCCAGATGGAAAGAGACCAGTAGGAAGACCAAGGCTTAGGTGGGTGGACAATATTAAAACGGATCTTAGAGATATAGTATTGGTTGGTATGGATTGAACTTATATGGCTCAGGCTAGGGACCAGCGGAGGGTTCTTTTTAACACGGCAATGAACCTTCGGGTTCCATAAAATTTTGGGAAGTTCTTGATTAGCTGTAAAATTAGCAGCTTCTCAAGCGGGGCTCCGCTCCATGAGTGAGGAATGAATTATCGGGAATCGAACCCGCGACCTTCCGGCTTGTAGCTTAGTGCCTCAACCCACTATGCTACCGCGTTCCGCAGCCTACAGCGTAATCTCCTCACAAGCCCGCTCAATCACATGACATTTGATGACTTCGTAGTGATCACCGATCAGCTTCGTATTTTCCATTTGAAGAGTTAATACTGTGAAGTGTAACAGGCCTCTTGACTATAGCTGGATCGTGACACTGGGTTAGTGAGTGCGAAATTGTGAGGCTAGCACAGTAGTGCAGTCTGCTGAGACGGAGCACGAACCAAGTCGTCTGATTGTGGGCAGAACGCGTGTTTGCATTACCGTGAGATGTTTCAATGGGAGATTACCTCAGGTGATTAAAACAAATCCCCTCGTTGAAAGGACCTGCAGTTATGTGGGTCGTGTTATGCCCTTCAATCATGCTGTGATATTCGTGACTAACCACGAAGACCTCCAACTCATGGGAACAAATTTCAGCACAGTATAATGGGTGTTAAATGGCAGCTGTATTCAGTGTCTTGAAGTGCCCAGCGCTGCCTCTGTCGAGATAACCAAAGAGCCACTAAATGCATGATGGTGAAGAAGCTGTAAAAATGAGATTCAGGCTAGGCCTAGCTTGACACGGGCAAGCTTTTTGAATAAGGCATTCGCGGACGAGGTTGTACAAAACAGTAATATTCCCTTAGTGGCAGATATAGCCGTGAAATTTGGATAAAATATTAAATTTGTCTCTTATTAAATTAATTTAGCACCTTGCAACCTATATGTATGGGGGAGTGGAGATGCAGTTCCATCATTCTTAGTCTCAGCACTAGCTAGAGATGCATGACCAGTTTCACGCCACCGCAGCCATAACACCAGGAACACTGTCGCTGCTATCCATTGAATAAGCAGGCTGGGTGGGCTTCAGCCAAGCAGGACACGGTGGAGAAAAGAGAAATCTCTTACCCCTGTTGGGAATAGAACCCCGCTTCACCGGTTGTCCAGCCAGAAAATATGGATACTAACAGAAATACAGAATGGAGTAAACTCATTTTTCACAAGTTTCCATTCATTTATGTCGCAGGACCAGAATCCTGATGGAAGGATTAGGTAAATTGAAATATCCACCTCATCGGGACTCGAATCCGCGACCTTCCGGCTTGTAGGATAGTTACTCAACCAACTACGCCACCACGTGATGATGTATCATTGATTTATGTTCACACCTTCTGTAACTATATTTAACAGTAGTCGATAACAAGTAAATTGAAACTTAATATTTTTAACAACGGAATTATGAACACGTGAATTACCTCACTTCAGCTATGAAGATCTTTGATGAAGTTTTCAGAACGTGCACTGAAATACAGGGGTCAATTCCCAGTATTGGTCACGATGGGTGGAGAAATAGCATGGCCCATTATTTGCTTACTCTCGTAAGAGAGTTGCTGATAATTTGAGGGCATGAGGCCACGGTTGATTTATGGAGGTCTTTGAATTCTCACAGGCTGCAAAACTTTGTACACAAAAAAGCATTATCGCAAAGGCCCCCTTTGAGAAAGCATCTGAACCTCTGGGTTTACCATGGATCCAGAAGCAGATTAAAACCACTACCCATGATTATTTCTTGCTCATTTTATTCTATTCGTAAATCCCGTACCTTCCTTCCACTATCTTACATGCATATTTTCAAATCCCTGATATGTAAATTTGTAACAAAGGTTTAAAGGTACGAATTATAGTACAGTTCTTGGGGATCGTGACAGAATAACGAGATTAATTGAAAGTTTCTATAAAACTGCAACACAAATTGGAGTCTACGTTGTGCTGTTGTGCATGCATCCGACGAAGTATTTGTGAAGCGGGAATTGTACGTACATGAAACATCTCTGAGTACTCTGAAATGGAAATGTGATTGAAAGTAACTCACGGAAATCTGTCAGTAAACTCTCAACTTCCCAGGTGTAATGGAGTGGAGATGTAATGTGGATATTTAAAAACAGCCGATAATAAAAAAAAACATCTGGAAATATTCATTATCCATGCTACAGTCAAATATAAAAATCGATTATTTCTCAGTGCTCATACTATTGGACAAATAACTTTCGACCAGAAGCAAGGTACCCCTGTTCAGTGATAGCAGGTAAAAAGGTAAACTTGTCTCTGTGCTTACTTAATAAATTTCTATGACATGAAGACATGCGGGGAAGTGGAGTTTTTGCTCCATCATTCTTGGCCTCGGCAGTAGATGGAGGTGAATGGTCAGCTTCAAGCCCCCGCCGCTTTATCCCCGGGAAATCACCACCGGTATCCATTGGATAGGAGGCCGGGTGTTACCCAGATCCGGTCTGGAATTTGAAGAGAAGAAAAAAAATCTTGCCCTTGCCTGTATTTGAATCCCGCCCATTCAGCCCGTAGTTCGTCTCTGCACCGACTGAGCTCTCAAGGCTCCTTCATTAATAGCATGCCGAAACCAAAACCAGCGAGATAATGAAACAAAAAGTTACAGCAGGTTGAAACATCATAAACGTGTAATAAGCAACACTTCTTGAAAAGCTAATAGTGCCTCACATGTTCAAGAAATTACCCTACTTTAATGGAATGCAATTATTTATTACTGTGGGGTTAAAAACCCCGCCATGGTGCCTGTCACGAGCCAGATGAATCCAGCCCACTCCTTCCCGCTCTATTTCTTTCAATATTATTATATAATTCACGCGTAGATCTTCCTATGTTCTATTTTCCATAAGTTTTGTTATAAAAAACTTTTCTGCATCACCATTCACGCGTGCTGCATGCCCCGCTCATCTCACCCCCCTTGACTTTTTTTTCGCATAGTGGGGGTGGAATCCAGTTGGGTCCATTCGGCACGGCGGCCACTGATTGGCTTACTGTACCTGCCCCGGGTGATTATCATGATGGAAAATTTGGTGGAATGAAGACTGGCAGGAGAAACCGAAGTACTCGGAGAAAACCTACCCCAGCGCCACTTTGTCCACCACAAATCCCACTTGACCAGACCCGGGTTTGAACCCGGGCCGCCGCGGTGGAAAGCCAGCGACTAACCGTTTGAACTATGGCGCGGCCCCCCCCCTTGACATAATCGTCCTAGTAGTATCTGGCGAGCAGTACAATGTGGTACATGCATTTTAATTTTTTGAATATAAAAGGTTAAAGCTGTTACTGTGAGTGATCACGGCGCAGTAATGTGGAAACAAATCCAGGCAATTCACCGATTTAACAAGCATATTCCGGTCAATTTTTGCTGGGTTTCCATGGTCATTCTAACAACGAAGAGAAATTGCGATACGAAGTCTCGTTCAGACAGCAGAGAGTAATGAATGGGCAGCGTACAGCTGTTCCTGGCCGCCGCTTCCCATCCTTGAACGCTTCAGTGATCTGGATAATGCTGCTGTTGCATCGTCCATAATGTATTAACCTCACCTATTGCATTCACCTGCCCATAAATTTACATCTGAAGGAGTCAGAGACAAGAAGCAGAAAGCAGAAGGAAGAAAGTATAAAAAGTAAATAATGAGTTTTTTTTTGCCATTTATTACACTTTGTTTATTTCTACATATAATCGAACAAGATGGATGAACTGAACAATTAGTTCCCATTAGTTTCAAGATAATTTCTTCAAAGATATGATGCGCAGTGGTGTAGTAGACTTTTAACCGTCTTTTCTATACCCTGCTGCCTCCATCTCTCGATTTTCATTTGAAAAATCGCTACACGTCCAACAGATTTACACTGATTCACATTGTAAAAGACAGTTTCCTTCATAGTCGTCACCATGATAACTTCAAATCTAATAATATAGACACTAATTATTCGGTTTCAATGACTCAGTAGGAACGGCAGGCCGTTCAACTCTCTGTCAAAGCATTAGTAATATGGCGGCCGCGCGAATGTGTGAAAGTGGGAAGAACACTAGCGCTGATACGTGCAATACCGTCAACTGTCATATGATGCTAAAATGGTAAGCAATTGTGGAACATTTATTGATTCATTCATGACGCAGAGAGCTTCAGAAGCTGATAATCTCTCAGCTTGTCAAAAATTCCGCACCTGTTTCGGAACCTCAATGTTCATTCCCATGTTTGTAAGATCACACCACTGAATCCCATTTGGAATACTTAGATCACTTTTGTAGAAACATGACCGCCTCTGTGGTCTAGTGGTCAGAGTTCCTGGCTACAGATCCAGAGGTCTGGTTCCATTCCCGGCGCTACCAGATTTTCTGAGAAATAATGGGTCTAGAAGGGGGTCCACTCAGCCCCGTGAGGATAATTCAGGAGCTATTTCAAGGAAATAGCGGCTCCGATCTAGAAAACCGAGATTAACGGCAGTGGGGATCCGTTGCGCTGATCAAATGACACCCTCTATCCGCTAAAATTTGCACTAACTTCGTCGACAAGCGGTGGTCGCTCGGTTGGTATAGTTCGCTTATGGACTACAGGCCACGGAGTTGTAAAAACATGGAAGGAAACGAGACAAATTACCAAATTTTGGTTTTATGACGATAACTGAGCTTAGTCAATGGATATATGCGAACCACATAGAAAACACCTCTTGTCACGTTGGTTCTATTATTGCGTGCGCGTATTTTGGGCGTTGCCCAGAAATGGGTCCACATGTCACAATATGTTACATCGTTACAAAAAGATAAATAATAAACCCGATGGCCACAATGATCATATACTTTCGGTACTTCCTGTAACGGTGGCTCTGGTGGAGTATCAACGTAACTCAGCTCTGCTCATTAGAGCCAACGAGCGTGGGGGAATGTGGCCAAGTGCAGCAGCAGCAGCGACATGTATTTGCGTGGAGCCGTTATACTGCTCCTCACAGGCACATCACAAAGACGGCAGAGCAACCCATCTTAATGCTAAATTGTACGAACGTAACTTCTAACAACAACACATCTAGTTCAGCTCATGTGTCCCACCCGTTGTTAACTGCAAGCAATCGCTTAGCTACAGAAGAAATCCCCTGCCTTTATTAAACCCGAAGTTTCATCACCACAGTACGTATATATATTTGTTGTGTCGATACAACAGCTCTACCAAATAATTCGCTCACACCTTTACATTTATTTAGGTTAAAATACAATTTAGCTACTAGTAGATTCTAAAAGGTTCTGACGATGGTGCATAACACACAGAATTACTAGGTTTTTGGACTTTTTCTACCGTCCAGAATTCCAATTCCGAACGATTTAAAAAGTACAAAAAACCTTGCAATTCTGTGAATTTCGCTACTGTTTTTACTCAAAAATTTAAGTTTGTAGAATGTATCGCCTGATGATGGATTCATGAAAAGCCGAAATATATAGCGAAATTGTATTTTAACCCAAATGAACGCACAATTAAGACGATAAAAGTGTGAGTGAATTATTTGGCACATTTTCACAGCAGCCAACCCTACCCCATCCAGAGCCACTTTAATCCATTTAACGGACCGCTGCTGTTCTTCCGTGCATTCTATTAATGTTAACCACACGATACCACTAGTCAACGCAACGCAGACCAACCAGATGGAAATTACAGAAGTTTCATGCTTATTACTTGCGCCATTTCTTTCAGGGCTGCTTACATGAATTCTCATGTAAATTAAAATTGCCTTCATTTTTCGACTTTCCCATAAATTATCACCATTACTCTTGAATGGCAGAGTTGCACTCCGTCTACCAACAGAACCGACCGCGTCATCTTCAGTTTATGATGCAGACCGCCACGTCATCATTAGAAAGTTATTCTGTTTTCAAAATACTTCCCGTATTCAACCGCCAGTGGGAAAATCAAACATAATTACACAGAATTCCGCAGGTTTCTTGCACAAAGTATAACTTTCCCTGGTTCCTAGAGTACATGTACTTCCGTACTATTTTACTCACGTGACCTCTCATATCCGTCTACATTTGAAATCTCTTTCCTTCCTCTTCGCTCCCACTTTGGAGCATGGAGCTGATTTCTCAGTTTCATTGATCATTTTTACAGACGCTAGACTCCTAGAAGGGGCAATCAGCTCGTCGCAAGGCCTCTACGTAAACACAGGAGAACATAAACACAGATTAAACGCACACACACACACACACACCAAACATTCATGCCTTGTGTGGGATTCGAACCCACGATCCCGGCTTCCGAACGAGCAACACAGTACATGCCTTAGACCGCTCGGCTACCGTGACCGGCCTACAACTGCAATGGTAGTTCGTTATGCAATTGAAGGAAAATCTACACTTAAAATTAATTATTTTCATAAATTTGACTTCCTTGTAATAAATCATACCTTTATATTTCAAATTAAATGACATGTATCCTCTGTACTTATACTAGTTAAGCATCACGCACGGAAGACGTATGGTGCACATACTTCACCTCGCCACTACATGAAGGTGAGTGAGTAGTCACACTGCCGGGCAGAGAGCACCCCGTGCCCACGGGGTTTGTACGTATCCATAGTCAGTGAAGACGTAGTGGAAATGCGAGAAATCCCTGCATAAGCTTCCGTAGACTCCTCAATGCACTGGCTGGCCAACCTATTCCGTGGCTTCTTCAATGCACTGGCTGTCCACCGTTAAATGCCATGTTTAATGTCTGAGATATTTCCGTGCAGAGGCACGAAAGTTGACGCGTTTTTGTACGCGTTTATATCGTCAGAGTCACTCCTGTATAAACCTACAATTCACGTTAGTGGGCGTATTGAAGGAGTCGTGTCAACATTTCAGAAGAAAAGCTAGACACGATACCGTAATCAGCGACAGTCCCGCGAGCGTGGCCGCACGACTTTACTTTAAAATGTCACGCCACGGAATTGTCTCCTGCTTTAGTCTTCTGTGGTTTACAATGTTAAGACTTTCGTTATAAATCGTGTTAGGAATGTCAGTTTAAATTCTGTGACAGCTAACTGATATGAGAAATTTCGACACAATACAAACTGAAGTGACTATGAAAAGATTCATAAACATAAAGTAAATACTAAAAGAAGAAAGAAATGTTAAAGGTAAAGTTGTCTTTGTGTTTAATTATGGTCTACGCCGTAAAAATAGACATCTTATCCTCAGCACTAGATGACAGTATATAGCCAAGCTTCACACCCCGGCTGATTTCTCTCCGACGATGGATAAACTAGTGCCTCAACCAACTACGCTATCGCGTGTTCCCGCAGATGTAAGGACAATAATAAAATTAATCTTAAAGGAACGGTTGGAGAGTTTCGGCTCGATTTCACTGATTCAGGACAGAGCGCAGCGGCAGAATTCCTTCAGCACGATAACGAAACTGCGGGTTACATACACATAGGGGTATGTATGGCGATGTTGGTGCCTATGAGTTACGCAAGTAGGACTACGCCGTGAAAGTAAGTCAGTTTACACTTGACACTAAATAACGGATAAAGATGATGCAGTGTTATTATATTCAACAAACGAAAGGAGTGGTGGAATTCGTTTCCGTCATCAGAGAGACCCTCAACCCTATAACCCAGGGAAACGCCCAAATTAAAATGTTATAGAATGTACTGCCTGTCTTCCTTGACCTGGCCATTCTCACCATAATGCGCAAAGAATTTTCTCGACTCTACTAACATAAATAAGAAATGTATAGTAGGCATAGCTTACAATAATGTCTTAGTTCCACAGCGTGTCGCCCTTCCTACCACCAAACAATGAAGCTGCAATCAATATCCTGCAATTACGTGTCATAAAGGTCCTCAAGCGAAACCCAGCGTTCAGGTCTGAAAAGACGGCCTGTATATTGTGGCACATCTGCAAAGTAAACGGCAAGTTACAACAGACTGATCACGGCCTATAAGTTCCGCCTTATATTCCTGACAATTATTTATTACAAATTGTAATGTCTTTTCAGTCACGCCGGCTGTGGTCTTTCGAACAGCTGCGTCATGATCAATACACACACCGTGATATATCTGTAAACACTTCCAACACTTGCCACAGCCTTCTGTTTCGTTTCGTCAATATTTCTACAGCTGACTTCACTCTGCACGTTACACATTTTGTATTCCCTTTTCGGCTTTGTACGCTAAACTTTCATTTAAATCAATACAATGCTGCTCTTTATATAAACACACTGTAACTCTTAACTAGTGTAAAATATATTACACTGTTTTGTAAAGTGTTCTCAAGATGGCGTATTACACTTTGAGTTACAAGTTTCATGGATACTGCATATCGTCTGATTTTTGAATTAGAAAACGGGACGACGGACAAAGCCCAGGAAGCAAACAATACGAAGTTTAAAGATTCTCTTCGTTTCCTGCGAATATTTTTAGAACAGCAAAAATATACCCGTGAATATAATGGTGGCATTTAAACATTAATTAACATGCTAACACCGCGATGCTCCGTCTTTATCAAGATCCTATAGAGGGTCAGCTGGTCAGGAAATTCCTCGCCTTCTAATGAGCCAGAAAGTTAATTACCGCGTTTCTAAGATCACAACTAGTTAAGATCCATTTGAATAATATCCTCTATTATCATACTGATGTCGTTAGTATTTTACTCAATCTAAGGTATCTCAAACATTTTCCCTGCTGCTTTCTCTTTGAATAAAATTGCATGTATTCTGTACCTGCGTCACACGTGCTACAAGTTTCATCCACTTCATCATCCTCCTCCTCGATTTGACCACTCTAATAATTAATGTTTCCTGGCAATTAAAAATGATAAAACTCCCAATTATCTAATTATCCCTTCGTTACTATTATCTTAGCTCTCAACGTCAGCGCCCTTTCTCAAACACAGTCCGAGCCCTTTCCCACACACAGTCCCTGCCCTTTCCTTCCAGAAATTCAGTCTCACACGCAGTCCGTGCCCTTTTCTTCCAGAAATTCAGTCTCACACACAGTCCGTGCCCTTTCCTTCCAGAAATTCAGTCAATGTCTAGATCCCTGTACTCTGCAGTTCATGATTTCAAAAACCATTCTTTTAATACTCTCACTTCCAGCTGTTGCCTTGCAATGGCGTTCTGTTAGTCTATTCTGAAGCCAAAATTTTCTCAACATAAAGCAAAAACTCTGCTAAGTAAAATGTATGAATAATATCTAAATGGTACATTAATACAATCATAACTTTTCTGCACATTATCCAACATCATAATATTTGATACGACGTTTCGGATATTGGATTCTGTCTCCGAGACCAGGTAAAAGAATCTCCTCTGTTGTGCCCAGTCTATAGAGCTATCGATTTGGAAAAACACAGTCCAGTTCCCTGAACATCATCTCAAATATTACAACAATGGGTTAACGTCCAATTTGATCACTGTGTGAAAGAATGTAAACCTGTTCCAACTCGTTTTGCTACCGCGGCAGGCTTCTCCGCTCGTGCTTGTTTCACTAATCGCGCGCCACCATTTCGGTCTGCACGCGTTATGGTCCATTTACTTTACAGTACGTACTCTTGTGCGTTAATGTGTACTCATGTTGCTACGCTTGAATGGTGCTAAGAGGTAGTGGAGTGGTGCCGGCTGCTAGACCAACAGCACAGAGGTCGGACGGCGCACCCCGGGAACCGGAGGTAGTGGAGTGGTGCCGGCTGCTAGACCAACAGCACAGAGGTCGGACGGCGCACCCCGGGAACCGGAGGTAGTGGAGTGGTGCCGGCTGCTAGACCAACAGCACAGAGGTCGGACGGCGCACCCCGGGAACCGGAG